>NW_017731357.1:6888304-6894938 GCF_001890085.2 Hipposideros armiger | reverse complement strand
GAGAGAGAGAGAGAGAGAGAGAGAGAGAGAGAGAGAAAATGAGAATGAAAACAAACTGTCTAGCTGAAGGCAGTCAACTCCTAGAACAGCAGGAGATAATAATAAAATGATAGTTGCTTTTTGAAGTCACTAAGTTTTGGAGTGATTCATTATGCAGCAATACCTAACCAGAATACAGGCCAACACACACACACTGCACACAAGTCCCACTTCACAGGGCCTGTGTAGAGGCTCCTGGCAGCAGGCCTGGGTGTTCGCTACTTAGGCCCTGTGGCCAGGCTGCCAGGATCAAATCCTTTTTCCACCACTTCTTAGCTGTACAATCTTGGATGAGTAAATTAACACCTCTGCCTCAGTTTCCTCCTCTCTGAACAGGGAACCCTATCCGAGACCTGCAGATGGCACGGGGGTGAGGATGAAATGTGATAACCCACATGAAGTGCTCAGAACCACGCCAGGCATGCAGTACACGCTCAATAACTGCTTGCTGTGATGATATTAGTCAACATCTCCCTTTCCGCTTCCTAACAGGTGGGCTGAGAAACATGCCATTTCTGGCAGACACTCTGCTGACCGTCTTTTTCCATCACACTCAGGTCACCAGCTCTGCACCACACTTATTTGTTTTGTAAAAATGTCAGCAGCTGGGCCCCAGTCCCTTCCCCCAGGCCTGTGGAAAGTCAGCTCCCCTCCCCCTGCGGCATTTGTGTTCTGTTGCCTGCCACTGTCATCTGCTCCTTTGCCTTGCAAACCATTGATTAGCAGAACACAAAACACTGGCTAAGAGCTGACCTCAATACCTGTTTTTAAAGTCCCTTGCCCTGGCTCAGCCACAGAGCTGTGGGACACAGAATAGGCAGGCAGTGGAGGACAACAATTGGCTGGCCTTGAAATACCCTCATACCTCTCCTTTTGTGGGGTGGCTGAACGTTGCAGCCTTGGGGCGCCTGGTTCCTCCTACACACTGCTGGAGCGTGGTACTCAGCTTACCCTCCCAGAGATGGCTCCTACAGCTTACAGTGGACTAGGCCATGCCAGGGTGGCTCCCGCTACAGCAAGCCTTTCTCACTGCTCTGGGCCCCCTCAGGGTACCAGCAAAGGCAAAAGCCAGGAACCATCCCCCTAGGAATTAGAGAAGCAAGGGTCACAGAAGAACAAAGTCAGCAGCAGGGACCCTTTCTGTACAGCTGAGGCCTGCCTGGCCTCCAGGAAGGCTCCCTCTGCCTTTTTCTCTGGGGTAACCCTTGATGCTTCCCCCCCCCCTTAAATCTGCTGTCTGAGGCACCCATGCTTCTCTGAGTTTCCAGCTGTCTCACTCTGGGGGCCCAACCTCACAGTGAACCACCCATGGGTCTTCTTTCTCACTCTCCATTGAGGTGACTGGCTTCCCTACCCAGCACTACTAACCTCCCTGACATCATGCCTCCCTCCACTGGACCTCAGTGTGTCCTCAGGCATCTCTTCCCCCAGCCCCGGGGCTATGGGGGTGCACAGGCAGGCTTTTTTTTTAAAGATTTTATTGGGGAACTCATCAAAAGCCTGCCTGTGATGAGTTCACCAGCTCTCTTACTCTGAATAGTCCTTGCCCCAATCGCTTGAACTCACCTTGAAAAATGATCCTTAGTCTCTAATGAACCAATGAGTTCTTTAGAAAGGATACCTGGAACTTTCTTTGCAGCTACTAGCTTTGTCAATGGGAGGACCATTGGTACCTGGGCCTGGACAAGTCTCCATTGTATGGGACAGTCTCCCCACTGTAGGATGTTAAGTATCTTTGGCCCCCTGCCCACTAAATGCCAGTAGCATTCTGATCATTGTGACAACAACAAATGCACCCCCATTTCCAAATCTCCCCAAAGTGGGGGAACAAGGGGTGAACAGGGAAGCATTCTTCATCTCCAGACATAATTCTTTCTACTCCACAGCACTCACCGAGCTGCAGCTCCTCGAGGATCAGTCACACACACTTGATCAGCATGACCCCCCCATGTTATTCTGCCAGAATCACCACCATAGCACAACCACTCCCTTCTCCCCTGTCCACACCCACAGGTGCACACTACGAGCAAGGGCTCCAAGCCCGGCAGTGCAGAAACTCAATCCCTACCTCTAGTCCTCTTGATGAAGGCTCAGGTGTGGGTTGCCCCTGATAGACCATTTGCTGCAAAGCGATTACGGAGAAATCATTTGTATAATTCCACACCTCCCCTTCCATCGCTGGCAATCATGGTTGGAAGAGTTCCACTGGGGTTGTTTGTTCTTCAAGATCTAGTGTGTCAAAATTTCCCGTTTGGGCCGGCCGAGTGGCGCGATGGTTAAGAACTCGCTTGGGATGCCAGAGGGCCCCGGTTCGGATCCCACATATGAGGGCCAGTGACACTGCCCTCCACAGCTAAGATGCTGAACAACAGCTCAACCTGGAGCTGGGCTGCCTATGAGTCGCCGGCAACGGCGTGGGCTGCAGTCCCTGTGGCAGTGGATTGCCATGGGCTACCGTGTGTGGCCAGCAGCCAGCGTGAGAGGCCAGCAGCCGCAGTGAGCGACCGTCCAGAAGCCGGCGACTGATCTGCCTCACCAGAGAAGAGCGCAATGATGGTGTAAACTTGGGCCAGTGAAGCAACATCCTCCACAACTAGATTGAAGAACAAAACGACAGCAACTTGTCTGTTCCCCTTTCCCCAATTCCCCAGCACTGTTCCCATCCCCCCAATTCCCCAATAAAAATCTTTAAAAAAAAAAATTCCCGTTTAACCCTGAGTGCTTGGCTCCTCTGCCTCTACTGTGAGGTTGATGTTCATACCTTAAAAAAGGAGGGAAATATCGTCTTCTAAAGAAAGAGAAAAGGAAATAAAACCATCCTCCTCTACCGTGTCTACTGGATGCATCCACTTTTCAATATAACATGAGAGTGCTAGCACCTTCAACCTGGCCCCTCGAGCTGCTTTTTCCCTGAAACCCATTGCCAGCCTGGCATGAAGTGGCCACACCTGGATCTGCCAGGAGAGGAAACATCCATTCTGACAAGGACACAGCTTTGACACACCTGCCGACAGCACCGCATGTCTGTGGGTTTAGCTGAAGTAGGTCCAGACACCTTGGGCAGCTTTCCTTCTTGAAACAATTCTTAACACTGGAAGCTTCTTACTGATGTCTTAGGATCCCAATCTCATAGCGATGGCCCAGGCCTGAAAGTTCAGGGGGTTTTCAGTCTTTTGGGGTCTACTTTGGCAGAGCTGATGAAACCTCTCGTCTCTCTTCCCAGAACAAAACATGCACTGTGTGCATAAGGTGGGCCCACATGCCTGCACCCACTCAAACAGAATTTTACGCACAACCATGAAATACCCTGAAGCCCATCCACAGGCCATGATTGAGAACCCAGCCCAGGTTTACCTCAAGAAGGAATCTTATGTAAAAGCAACTCTGGTGGCACATACAGACATGGTTAGGTTCCAGCAGGTAAGAAGACTGACTCTCCAGCAGTTCTTCTCTAGCAAGAGCCTCGTAAATATGACGCCCACTGTAGATAGCTCCACTGGTTTGCAAATACAGCTAGAGATAATGAGAGAAAGCTTCCAAGGCCCGTTGTCACTCCTGAAAACACCAAATTTATGTGGACTACTAAGGAGAGAAGCCATAAAACAAAATGACCTTGACAAACTCAAAACCCATTGCCCAAAAAATGAAACAATTCGTGCTGATGGCAGTTCCTGTAGCTAATAATGCTGCATTGCCTTACACATGTACGATGCTCTGCATGACTCATGCAGCTTTCACAGGCATTACTCCATTATTCTCGCAACTGCTCCGTGAGCAAGGCAGGGCCCATATTATTGCCTCCATGTAGAGGTTGCAACAAGAAAGGATGGGTAAAAGAGCTGAAGTAATGCCTGAAAGGACATGGTTGATAGTGGTAGGGCTAGAAGGAGAACTTGGCGGTCAGCTGATCCCCCAAGTCCAACATCCATGGAACTAGGAGGGGGATTACACCATCATGGAGTAATCAACCAATACTAAGTGTAGAAAGCACAATCCGGTTTTGTGACCCAGACCCTTAAAGCTCTGCCCCCGTGCTTCAGCAGACCAGTTGGGTCATGAAAGGGAGCATCTCTAAATGTTCTTTTCTGACATTTAAACTTGTGCCTCTACCTTCTCTCCAAGTGGAGTTAGAGGGGGTTGGAGTTAGAATGGCCACAAAAAAAGGGAGAGAAAGGAAGACAAAACAAAACTATATAAAAGACAAGACTCATACCAATGCAGGTAAGAAAGTGATAGAATCTGTGAGCACAAGACAGTAGGGGGAGGAAGATATGTGGATGGGAAAGGGTACGGTGGCAGTGCTGTGTACCCCCGCCCCCCGCCCCAGGCAAGCACTGATGCCAGCAAGTCTCAGTCCTAGTTTTATCAAATGTTTACCACTGGTCACTATCTTTCCACCCAACTTGCCGCCTGCCACCCAACCCTAAGCCAGTACCATATAGTTTAGTTTTTGTTGTGGCTGAACCCCACTTCTGATACCAATTTCTGTGTAGGCCAGGTTCTCCTAAGGTGACAAGCAATTCCCCAAATCTCACTCCCGATCTCCCAAATCTGGATCATTCTTTCCATGTGGTCTTTTCTTCTCAACGAGGCTAGAATGGGCTTCTTTGCATGGTGAGGGCAGCAGGTAAAGTCGGCAGGCCTCAACACCCAAGGACTTATCATATCATGCTTGCATCATGCTTGCTGATGTCCCGTTGGCCAAACCAAGTCATGTGGCTAAACCCAAAGTCAGTGTGAGAGAGGACTACCCGTGGATGTGGATACTGGGAGGTAGGATTCATTGGAGGCCATAATTGTAACAATCCACCACACACATGAGCAAAATATCTTCCCACATGATGCCTGAAACGCCATCATTTACCTTGTAGACCTTTGGCCTAAGCATTGCCCTTTCAGCTTGTTCTTTTAAAAATCATGCATGGCTTTATTGCATATCCTATGACCCAGAAATTTCATTTCAAGGTGTATAACCAAGAGAAATGAGTGTTTATGTTCACCAATAGCCATGCACACAAATATACATAGCAGTTTTATTCATAACAGTCTCAAACTGGAAGCAACCCAAATGCCCACCAAGAGAACAGATAAACTGACCATGGTATATTCATACAAAGGGACACTACACACAGCATTGGAAAAAGAACAAATGACCGCTCCATGCAACAACACGGATGGATGTTCCGGGTAATGTTGAGTGAAAGGAGCCAGACACACAAGAATACATATTTTATGATTCTATTTATTGGAGGCACAAAAACAGACAAAACAAGTCTACACTGTTGGAAGTAAGAATAATGGTTACCTTTGGAGGACTATCAACTGAGAGGGGGCAGGAGCTTCTGGGCAGGTGTTGGCAATGCCCTGTATCTTGATCCGGGTGATCATGGATCTATAGATATGTAAAAAGCCATAGACCTGTACACTGAAGATTGGTGGATTTTATTGTATGTGTGTTAAGTCTTGTTTTCAAAGTACAAAATTAGAAGTAAAAAACGGTTTCCTAGTTTGGCTGCTCTGGACAGGTTGGCAGCCAGAGTAGGCAGCCTAAGGAAGGGTGGGTGGGAGTGCCTGCCCCAGGCCTTCTCCACGTCTGAAGCCAGCAGGGAAAAGACCTTGCTTGGCCCAAGTGGGGGTACTTAGGGCTGGGGCTCAGTAGTGGTTGCCCTGCAGGCTTTTCCATGGGGAGGGAAATGCTTTGAAGAGCCTTTGTTCTGGGAGTTGATCAAGGAAACAAGTTGGTAATGAACAGCAGAAACAATAATTAATAATAGACAGAATAAAAATGGATTTCAAATCTTGAAGCTAATTTGCTGGGAGACTTACTCCTGCAGCAGACAGTCACTCTCCCGTCACCAGACTGCTGTCAGACTGCTGAGTAAACCAGGACCAGGAAGTGGCAGGACTGCCAACCCACTCTGTGCAGCCTGGGGCAGGGAAGGAGGAGGGGGGAGGGGCAGGGAGGAGGGGAATGGGAGTGGGCAAGCACTTGTCTGGTTACCGGGCTCGGCCATGGGCTCTGCATCCTGCTAGGAAGGGTAGGAGACCTCAAACTTCAAGGATGCCTTGCAGAGGCCCTGCAGCCTCCCCTGCCCCCACAATGGATTCCAAACCCAGGGAACCACCCCCAGGGTGGCTTCTCAGACTCTTGGACCCTTGGCACATATCCCCCACCGATACTGACTCCCTCCCAGAAACTGAGGTTCAGAGCAGGAGGGCAAGACCACACAACAGTGGAAGAGAAACCCTTGTCAGAGAAGGAAGATTCTAATTGGAGCCCTAAATGCTCCAGAAAGATTATCTTTCCGGTTCCCATTGCACAGAAAGCTACTAACAATTGCCCAGCACAACAAACCCTCACCACCCTTTTCCTCTCCCCCCACCTCCCCAGCCCACCTTCCCAAACAGTCTGACTTCCAGAGCTTTTATCACTCCATTAAAAAATGAATGCTCAGGGTCGGCCGAGTGGCGCGATGGTTAAGAACTGGCTTGGGACACCAGAAGGCCCTGGTTCGGATCCCACATATGAGGGCCAGTGACACTGCCCTCCACAGCTAAGATGCTGAACAACAGCTCAACCTGGAGCTGGGCTGCC
>NW_017731357.1:6847639-6888269 GCF_001890085.2 Hipposideros armiger | reverse complement strand
GGCTGCAGCCCCTGTGGCAGTGGGTTGCCATGGGCTACCGTGTGTAGCCAGCAGCCAGTGTGAGCGGCCAGCAGCTGCCGTGAGCTGCCGTCCAGAAGCCGGTGACTGATCTGCCTCGCCTGGGAAGAGCACAATGATGGTGCCAACTTGGGCCAGTGAAGCAGCGTCCTCCACAGCTAGATTGAGGAGCAAAATGACAGCAACTTGTCTGTTCCCCTCCCCCCAATTCCCCAGCACTGTTCCCATCCCCCCAATTCTCCAATAAAAAAATCTTAAAAAAAAAAGAATGCTCAAGGATCCTTCCAGCTTCCTCCAGGAAGGGGGCAAAAGGTTGCCTGGGCCTCCTTCCTCTGTTGTTTTTTTTTAAGATTTTATTGGGGAATTGGGGAAGGGGAATATTGTGTTTTTCCAGGACCCATCAGCTCCAAGTCAAGTTGTTGTCCTTCAGTCTTAGTTGTGGAGGACACAGCTCAGCTCCAAAGTCCAGTCACCGCTTTCAATCTAGTTGTGGCGGGGAGGGGGAGTTGGGGGCACAGCCCACCATCCCATGCGGGAGTCGAACCGTCAACCTTGTCAAAAGCATGCACTCACCAGCTGAGCCATCCGGCCACCCTTCGGCAACTCAGCGGCAGCTCAGCTCAGGTGCAGCTCGCTGGCAACCCTGTTGCTCAGAGCTCGTGCTCTAACCAACTGAGCTACCCGGCTTGCTCTCCTCTGTTGATCTTTAATGTGAGATCTTAGGGAAAGGAAAGGGGGTCAGGACTTGTATGTAAGGGTCAAGTGTATTAAGACCTGCTTACACCAATGTTCCTCAGATGACTTTGTCCATGGCCAATAAGAAAAATTCCCTTCCCAGCATGCCCTTCCTTGCATGTCCCCAGTTTCCTCCAGCTGTCCCTGGCTTTTCAGGGCTTCTCCCCTGCCTCTCCCATGAAGGCCCAGGCTCCAAGTCCACCATTTCCTGAGACCATCCACCCTCCCTAGACCCATACCCCACTTTGTTCCAGGATGTGCTCATCAGGTGTAGGGGAAGCCCAAACCTATTTGCACATGTCTGTCTTTGACCATGAGTCTGTTGGAGGCTTAATGCCTTAATCTGAAGGCTGGTGGACAAACGTTGGGGGAACTCCTCAATTCCCACTACTTGAGTGGCTGCCTACATTGACAAGTGGATCTCTCTCCCTTTTCAACTTTAGTAAAGTAGATTCTTCTTGCTAAAGGCTAAGTACTCGCTGAGTTGCAAGTTTCAGAAAATGAGGCCATTGTAGGGCTATTTCTGAGGGAAAGAAAGACCGGCAGTGCCAGTGCCAGCCCTGTCCACCTCCCACAAGAATTGGGCACCATTATTTTTACATTGAGGAAAATTCCATCTGCTATTTCAAAAACAGCTGAATCTGGCTTCACCTTCTGCAAAAGATACACTATGAATAAAGGGTAAGGGTTTAACTCTTAAAGACAGTTCAGAGCAGGTGACCAAAAGAAAGTTCAGGATGAAGGTGACTTGGTAGCATCTAAGGGGGCTTTGTGGTGAGGCTCCTGCAGTTAGGGTATCAGCTTTGGGGTAAAGGAGGGTAGGAGAGAGGCCTTGGGATGGCATTGTGCTGAGATCATAGCCAGACTTCAGGTAAGGAAACCATTCCCCCCCAGAAGAGGCAAGGAAAGGTGGGGTTCCTGGCAGTTTTTGAAACTAGTTGTATTAGTCTGCTAGAGCTGCTATAACAAACAATCGCAGACTGGGTGGCTTAAACAACAGAGTTTTATTATCTCACAGTTCTGGAGGCTGGAAGTCCAAGATCAAGGTGTCAGCATGGTTGCTTTCTCCTGAAGCCCCGCTCCTTGTCTTATAGATGGCCAACTTCTCCCTGCGTCCTCACATGGACATTCCTCTGTGTGTGTCTGTATCCTAATCTCTTCTTGTAAGAATATCATTCCGTTTGAATTAGGGCTCACCCATGTGACCTCATTTTCAATTAATTACCTTTTTAAACACCCTATTTTCAAATACAGCCACAGTCTACAGTACTGGGGGTTAAGGCTTCAATGTATGAGTTTGTAGGGAGACACAATTCACCTATGACACCGGTATAGGGTTTCTCTTTTGTTTCTGCAATTACAACCTGCTCAAACTCCAGTCAACATAGCTCCTGGGCTGGGAGAAGCTGCAGGGTTGCCAACCATACCTCAGAGGGTCCTTGTCTGCTCTCCCCTCAGGCTCGTCCCTCTGCAAATTCTCCTCAGCATCCACCTCCCGACTCTTTCAAGAAGCCCTCCCTGAGTGCTGCACTGAGTTCAGCATGGAACCTCCCCTTTTCTGAACTCCAGTGCGCTATAGGAAGGATTGTTAGGGTCCAGCTCTCTGTGTCCTGAGTAGAAATCTGCTTTCTAAGTAAGATCTTTGAGGACAGGCACGCCCTCCCACACACACACACTGCCAGTATCCATTTTCTCCCTTTCCCATTCAGGCAGTTTGGGGAACTGGGACTGGCTGTACCCCCAGCTCCAGGGATCAGCTTGATTGGTTAAACCAGAGGATACACGTGGCCTAGTTGGTCCAATCAGGGTGAACATCAGGACTTTTGCTGGGAATGCTGGGACACAGTCTCGTTTTGGGACAGGGTTTTGTTGCGGGAGAAGGCAAGCCTTAGTGGTACAATGGCTACACATCTAAGGCAGCAGGCAGGGGGTGGAGGGGTCAGGGTGCTAGAAGTTCCAGATATTTGGATGGGGGCAGGGAATAACCACTGTGTACAGCCACTGAAGCCCATCCAGGGGAAACAAACAAATAACGAGTGTTGGTGTCATATATAGTCCTAGATCAAGCCACACCTGAAATAGGTTACTCCTGGGCCATTTAGTAACATACACCAATACATTCCTCCTTTTGCTAGCATTGGTTTCAGTTGTGTTTACAATGGAAGATCACTAACTGATACAATTTCTTTCAGATCCTCTAAACAGCCTAGCCCATGATAACAAGGACACCCAATAAATACTACAGAATCACAATACTACAAAGTCACAACCCGTGAAGGCTTTGTAGATGAGGAAACTGAGGCCAAGGGTAAAGGAATTTTGCCAAGTCTTGTGGCCAATTAGTGGTCGAGCCTGGATGACAGCTCAGATCTTCGGTCTAGTGCCGTTCCCACTGCACCAGAAAGAATGAAGGCCACTGTTCCTCCTGCCCTGCCCCCCAAACCTTGTCACTGGGGGAGAGAGAGGGATGAGAGAAAGCCATTGTGAAGCCACAGTGCCCTCAGCCCCCCAAACAGGAAGACTCGGTTGCAAGCCAGGAGGCCAGAGGGGAGGTAAGGCAGGAAACTGAACGGGTCTGTGTCAACCACATGTGCCAAGTCACCTGGGGACTGAGAGCAAAAAACTAAAAAAGAGATGGGGAGCAGCTGCCAACCCAGGTAGCAGGCATGTCAGTGTCCCCAGAACCTAGGAGGGCCCCATAATGCTCCAAAGAGCCCTCTGGCTTCAGGAAGGCTGTCCCCAAGTGAAATGGTGGGTTTGGCAGGCAGGAGCAGAAATATGTGGTCCCTGGAACAGAATAGTCAGACATTCATTGTAGACAAGTGCATCTGGCAATCTGCATAGCAATCAGATGCCTGGGATTTTCCAGACCAGTCGGCATTTCAGTCAACGAACTTCAAGCTCCAGAAGCCATCTTGGGCCATAAGTGACTTTGGGAAAAAGAGCTGAATCAGTAATTTACTGCTGCATAACAAATCACCTAAAAACTTGGTGGCTTAAAACAACATCATTTGAAGGGTGGGGTGGGGAGAGGGTATTCCTTATGGTCCTGAGGTTTCACTGGACTCAGCTCAGTTTCATGTGTTTATGGTCAGATGGTGGCCAGGGCTGAAATCATCTGAAGGTTACCTTACTTGCACGTCAAGTGCCTGGGCTGGGAAGACTCAAATATCTGGGGTTGGGAGGACCACAATACCAGCGACGTCTCAGGGATCTCTCTCCAACATGGCAGCTTCAGGGTAGCCATACTTCTTTTTTTTTTTAAGATTTTTATTTTATTGGGGAATTGGCGGTATGGGAACAGCGCTGGGGAATTGGGGGAAGGGAAACAGACAAGTTGCTGTCGTTTTGTTCTTCAGTCTAGTTGTGGAGGACGTCGCTTCACTGGCCCAAGTTGGCACCATCATTGCGCTCTTCCCGGGCGAGGCAGATCAGTCGCCGGCTTCTGGACCGCCGCTCACTGCGGCTGCTGACCGCTCACGCTGGCTGCTGGCTACACACGGTAGCCCATGAGGGTAGCCATACTTCTTACATGGTAGCTCAAGGATCCAAAGACCTGTGGAGGGAAGGAGGGAGGAAGGGAGGGAGGGAGGGAGGGAGAGAGAGAGAGAGAGAGAGAGAGGGAGAAGCCATATCACCTTTTGTGACCTAGCCACAGAAGTCACACAGTGTCACCTCTTCCTCATTCAATTCATTAAAAGAGAGTCTGACTCATATTCTAGGAGAGGAGACTTAGACTCCACCTAGTTGGAAGGACTGTCGAAGAATATTTGAACATGATTTTTTTTTCTTTAAAGATTTTATTGGGGAATTGGGGAAGGGGAACAGTGTTGGGGAATCGGGGAAGGGGAACAGCCAAGTTGTGGTCCTTCAATCTTAGTTGTGGAGGGTGCAGCTAGCTCAGCTCCAAGTCCAGTCGCCATCTGGCCACCCATCGGCAGCTCACAGCCGCTCAACTCAAGGTGGCGAGAGTTCAGTCTTAGTTGCGGGTGAGCGTAGCCCACCATCCCATGCGGGAGTCGAACTGGCACCCTTGTTGTTAGGAGCATGTGCTCTTACCAGCTGAGCCATCCTGCCACCTCAGCTCAGCGGCAGATCAGCTCGGGCACAGCTCACTGGCCCATGTGGGAATCAAACCTGCGACTCCATTGCTCAGAGCTCACGCTCCTAACCAACTGAGCCATTCGGCTGGCCCCTGAACATGATTTTAAACCACCATAGAAGCCATACTTAGCAGAACAAGCTCAAGGAACCTGGGTGCCTGACCCTTTGCAATGCCAGAGCTGCCCAGGACTGCCTAAATCTGGACTTCCTAAACATGAGAAATGAATTGAATTCTGTTGTAGACATGCTGCTGTCATTTGGGGTTTTTCAGTTACTTTTGGCTCAACCTAATCCTAATTAATACAGGGAGCACAAACTGCCATGTCCTATTCCTGGCACAGAGCAAGCTCTCAAACCAAGACTCGCTAAATAAGAATGGATGGACAGACTGAGGATAAAAATTTTTTTAATTAAAAAATACAAATTAAAAAAAGAAAGACTGGATGGGCTGAGGGAGAAATAGAGGTAAGCGGATATGTGGCAGGGACTGGCTGGACATCAGAATCCAAATACTCTATTCCATTGTTCCATAAGTTTGTTAGGCTGTGTCCCGGTATCTATTGATATTTGTTAAAAATGAGAAAACATGCAAAGGAAACCTAAGGAAGTAGTGTACAAACAGTAAGTGCCCATCAATTAAATCAATGAATGAATAAGTACAGGACATAAACAAATAAGAAAAGGTTCCCAAACCAAAGGCTCTCAGATGTGGCCAAAGTGTCCCAGCTGACTCTAGACCATGTTATAAAAAGTCTTTTTTCTTAGGACCTCTTTTCCTCTCCTTTTTCCCCTTTTTCCCCTCCTCCCCCTACTCCTCCTCCTCCTTTCCCTCCTCCTAATCCCCACCCCCTCCTCCACCACCTTCCCTTTCTTTCCCTCCTCCTCCTCTCCCCTTCCAGTTTTCTTCCTCCCCCTCTTTAACTAGCTCATACGTAGTCTGACAATGAAGTTCGCGAACTCATCCTAGAAAAAGTGCTACATACCCTCATTGCGGAATATCACTACGATCACCTTCGAAGTACTCCCCTTGGGAAGCTATGCATTGATACCAGCACCTAGTCCACCCTTCAAAGCAATTTTGGACCTCTTTTTCTGGAATGGCCATCAGAGCTGCCATCGTATTATCCTTGCTCTCCTGAATGTCATCAAAATGTCTTCCTTTCAATATTCCCTTTAACTTTGGGTAAAGAAAGAAGTCATTGGGGGCCAGATCAGGTGAGTAGGGAGGGTGTTCCAATACAGTTATTTGTTTCCTGCCTAAAAACTCCCTCACAGACAGTGCTGTGTGAGCTGGTGCATTGTTGTGATGCAAGAGCCATGAATTGTTGACGAAAAGTTCAGATCGTTTTCATCTAACTTTTTTATGCAGCCTTTTCAGCACTTCCAAATAGTAAACTTGGTTAACTGTTTGTCCTGTTCATACAAATTTGTTATAAATAATCCCTCTGATATCAATAAAAGGTTAGCAACATCGTTGCAACAAGTTCGCAAACTTAATTGTCAGACCTCATATTCTTAGCATCCTCGTCCCAAAGAAACCAGGAATTTTCTGATTCCCTTGACAGAGGAAAGATAAAATCAATTCTTCCATTGATCCCAATTATTTAGCAGGCCTGGTGGGTATGGTCCTAGCACACACACACCCCCATCCTTCTTTCCCCTCACCACTCGCACACATGCTCCCATCACCTCACCATTCTTTTCCCCTTCCTGCCTTTGCACATGTTATCCCTTCTACAGAGATGCCATCTCCTCCTCCTGTTCTGGCCAGCTCCTACTTGTCAGTCACCACCCAGCTTCAATGTCACCTCCTCTAGGAAATGCCTCAATCTGAGCCTGCACAGCAAATGGGGAAGGTGCCCTTCCTGTGTGCTTCCAGAAGCCCATGCTTACCTTTGTCAGAACACTCATCCCACCAGATTGGAGCAGTCTGTCTGGGTCTCTGCCACGAGATATGGAATTGCAGGGATGATGAGCTATCATTGCAGAACCTCTGAGAGTACACCTCCCAGAAGAGACAGCATCAGCCTCGAAGTGCAATAGCAGCTCTAATGACTTAGTCTTCCCTGGATTATGGCAAAGACTAACCCAGAAGAGAGTGTCTCCTGTGTTCTAATAGCTGGGGTGAGTACATTCCTGGCATCTCTCAGATCAAGGCAGGTGGGCAGCCCCTATATTGTATCTGAGCCAAAGGAGCCTTGGGTGTTCCTTGGGCTGGTTCCCTGGAATTTGAGATTTGAACATGTTTGAGCAATGTCTTGTCCACTCTTTCCTTAGACACTTCTGTTATAATAGACTGTATTTTTCAAATATGGCCACAGCAATATTTCCTGTCCCATATGCTTTTCCAGAATCTTGCCAGTCCCATCAAGAGGTGGTGTCTTTTTCCTCTCCCCTTGAACCTGGGTGGGTTAGTGACTATTCCAACCAATAGAATATGGTAGAAGTGATGCTATGTGACTTTTAGTATTAGGTCATAAAATGCAAACAGCTTCTACCTGGCTCTCTCCCTCCCTCTCTTTTGGGACATTCACCATTGGAACCCAGGTGCCATGCTGTGAAGATGCCCAAGCCACATGGAGAGGTCATGTGTAGGTGTTTGGCCAACAGCCCCAGCTAAGGGCTCAGCTGACAGCCAGCATCAACTGCCAGACATATGGGCAAGCAAGCTCCCTACCAGGATGCACGTGCTTGCCTGATGAGCAGACTCCCCCAGTGTCTGCAGCAGCAGAGAAGCCCCGGGCAGAAAATGAAAGGCACAGATGCACAGTCCACGCTTTGAGTGAGATGCTGTCAGTGTGAGTTGAGTCAAAGCCCTCATGAAGCTGTCCACCACATCCACAGTTGGAGGCAGAGGTCAGGCCACAGGTAAGTAAGCCAGGGCAGCAAAGGCTAATGATCTAGCAAGTTCTCTAACCCCTCTGTCTCAATTTCCTCATATGCAAAATGGAAATCATAACAGGGCAGTTATGAGGATTAAACGTGATAACACATGCAAAGCACAGGACACAATGGAAGTATGCAATAAATGTTAGTCTACTGGGAATAAAAAAGCTTCCAAGATCCCACAAAGACTTTTGTAAATCTGTAATAGATGGACTGCTCTCAAGAGCGATGACGTCCAACTGCAAGACCCAGGTGCCTTGAGACACAAAGGGTGTTCTGGAATTCTGAAAACTTGGCTTTTTGATGCTTTGGACTTGGAACATTCTACACCATACTATGTAGAATGAGGCAGAGTGAGAGTCGTTTTCCTGCCACAGGAAAGGGAATAAAGGTTCCACCAGTTTGAGAGGTTGGCTAACCAGTAGAAAGGCCTCCATGCCAACTGAGGCCTGGGACAGGCCTGAGGCTCTTACAGCACAGGAACAGGAGAGGCACAGAATCCCCAGAGAGGGCATGGAGAGGAGAGGAGAGATACTGGGACCTTGCTCCACAGCAGCTAGCAGGGGAAATTTGCATGCCCTAGAGAGAAGAGGCCCACATTTAGCATGGAGCTGCAAAGGTAAACCGGCCGTGGCTAAAGAAGGGGACCTAGCTGAAGGAGTGGCCTTGGCAGTGGTCTCAAAGGTGGCCCAGGTCCTGCACACCCCAGCACAGTGGAGAGAGCAGCCTAGAGCACCCAAGCCCCTGCAGCACCCAGAAGGGCTGACTGAACGGGGCCCACCAGGGGCATATAGGGGAGCATCATGCAGGTCAGTTCCAATATGACCTCTGGACCCAAGGCCACAGCTGCCCGGGACATCAGGGACCATGTTACAGTCCAGGAGGGACAAGCACAACTGGTCCAAGGCCAGGGAGTCCAGTGGGTGGGGCCAGGAAACAGGGCAGCATGTGGACACATGTCCCTTGCTCAATGCCAGGATGGCATAGGACTCTCCCCTGCCCTACCCCACCCAGGGCCACAGCTCACGCCAGGGCAGAAGGGGCAAGAGACAATCCTGAAGAGATAGCATCGACCTCAAAGTGACCATGATTTCAACCCGAAGTGACTGTTGCCTTGACTTGACAAGTTCAAGTTGTCCACCATCAGCAAACACGGGGGCTCAAGAGCCCAGTTAAGACTGCAGTTGGGGAGAAATAAAGAAAAGGTACATCTTAGCACACCTGAGTGTCAAGAGACGAGAACTTCAAACCACTACACAAGACTTGACTCAAGGCTTAGTAATAACAGGAGAGAATGAGGTCAGAACATAGTTTACACATAAATAATCCAGCTGACAAGTTGCGACTTGCTCTCCAGGGTCCACATCCCTGCGGGGAGGCACACAAATCAGAGGGGGCAAGCGGAGGGGGAGGGGCAGGATGTCAGGAGTCTGTCCAAAAGAAGACAAAACGTGCAGTCTTCTTTTTGGATCCTGCTGGCTCTCTCAACAACTCTTAATTACCAGCAATCAGCTCTTAATTACCTACAACAAGAGAGACCAGGGAAAACACAGATAAATGAAATCCATAGATAATCCCCAAACCCCAATTTGGTCAATAACATCATCCAGCTTCCCTGAGTAACCTCTTGCCAGAACTCCCGATCTCCCGACAAGTGGCAGAAAAAAATGATCCCCAATTCCGGCTCTTCCTCTGTCCTTGCCCTTGACACCTCCTGTCGATACAGCGGGAGAAGCTGGTGGGCCCTAAATAATGCCCAAATGGCTAGCCTTTCCTCCCATCCCTGGGAGGCGGCTGCCAGGTCCCCTGGCCGGCTGCCAGGCTCCAAGCCTCCTGGCGCTGGACTGTTTTCACTGTCTGTTTGCCCAACAAACAGGAGTGCTGGCTGCGAATTCAAACCACCTTGGAGGATGGGAAGGGAGGACAACAAGTTCCAGGGCAAGGGCCTCTGGGACCACAACTGTCCCAGGACTGCTGTGGGCCACCACATGTCCCACAGACCCAGGGGCTTCTTTGTCCACACCTAAGGCAGGATGGCCACTCAGAGCAGGGGCCAGAGCTAGGGCAGGTTGGAGCCTGAAGCAAGAACAGGAACGGAGGCAAGATGGCACATCCGGGGGGACTCCTCATTTTGTGACTGTTCCATAGTCAAGAATTCTTAAGTATTCTCTCCTCCTACATGGGCAGGCAGGGAATACACCTCAGGCCTCAGGCCTGGGCCAACAGGACCCCAGAAAGCTGCCTGTTCTGCCAAAAAAGAATGTCTTGTGGTCATCACTTTGGTAAAAATGTCCAAGTGTGACACAAGGGCACCCAAAATTGTGCCCAGTATTAATTAAAAAGAAAAAAATAGAGGGTAAGGGATCCTTAGAATTAACTACATCCTCCCTTCAGCCCCGCTCCATCCCCTCTCCTCCCCTGGCCCCCCAACGACAATGATGGCCAAGGCAGTTGTCAGCGGGGGTCCTTTCAAGTCCAGAGGAGTAGTGAAAGTTGAACTCAAACCTGAGCATTGCTTTTCCCTTTTCTGATTTTTCCTTTTTCCTACAATCCAGTTAACACAGTGGACAAACCAATCCTCACTCCCGCAGGCCTCGTTAATGAACCTGCAGTAGCAAATGTGCTTCGTTATTGCTGGAAACCTGGAAGCAGCACGCTCCCCACCAGTGTGCAAATACCACACAGAAGGGTCCCTCTCCCCTCCCCCTCCGCGCTCGGTCCTCTGCCTCCCCCAGGGTTGTGCGCACAGCTAACACCTCCACCTAAGACTGAAGCTTCCAGTGGCAGAGTCCGGCTGGGCGGCCTGTGCAGAGAGTACCCCCTGCCACAGTCCTCCCCAAACTGGCCCAGCCCTTACCCATCCCCCTTCCAGATTTCTCCCGAAGGACTGGAGGAAAACCTAGCACTTTGCTGGCCCACATACCTGCTTCAACACCTGCATATAGGGGCCAGAAAGCACATTGAAGGGGGACCCCTCGGCACTGGTTGAAGAGGAGCCTAAAGAATGCTAAGAGCTATGGGGCCACAGCGTGGGGAGGGCCCTATTGTGGCTTCACCCCCAACCCCACCCCTGGCCCTTATCCGGTCACAGCCCCTTCTGCACTCTAAGTGGGCATTAATGCGGCCAGTGCTAACTCGATTTTATCACAGGGAGACAGGAATCATTTTTCTCCTGTCCCTCACTTCCGTCTGTCTCCTCTGATAGAAATGGTTGCTTCTGCCTCGTGAGGTCAGATTTTCAGGCTTTTTGGCCTTTTCTTACTTAATGACAACTTGAGTAAGGGAGAGGCCAAGAGAGAGAGATGGACAAAAACACAAGCTCCAGGTACAAGCCAGTTTCCTACAATCCAAAGCCAACATGTTTGGTGGGGGGAGGGGGGGTCATTATGCATCTCTCCTGTCACCTGGTGACCCAAGACACCGGAGGGCCACATGGCACAGCAGGCGAGACACACCAACAGGCCTTTTCACCAAATGATGCAGGGAAGTTTTTAGAAGAAAAAAGAAGAAAAGAGAAAGAGAAAGACAACATTCGATTTCCCCCCTGCTGAGGAGGCTGACATCACTCTCTGCCAAGCAGAAATTGCCTGCCTTTCTCCAAGCCAGTATTCTGGAGCTGTTTTCTGATTATTTCAATCAGCCTAATAACGTGTACATTTGAGACAGCTGCCTTGGCGGTTTGGAGAGTTTGGCTTTTCTCCTGGCTCCTGCAGAAGCATATTTTTTGCTCCCCGAAGTTCACGTGCAGCTAGGAAAAAAGGGCTTGGATGGATTTCCCAACCCCAAAATATAACCACCCGGGAATTTGGTTCTAGGTCCAGCAGTCTTTTTACATCGACTGGCCAAATCAGAGGTCCCCGCTGCTGCGTCGAGTTTGGAGTGTTCAAATTCTCAGCTGAACTCCTTCCTGACACTAGGAACTGGCTAAATTTGGGTTCTGTTAATTCCTGTTCGCTTGCAGTCCTCAGGCCTCGGAGCCCCATGGGCTGCGCTGGGTGTGATGGTTCCCCTCGTGGCTTGTTACTTCGTGCCAGACCTGTGCGGAGGGGTTGCCAGCAAGGCCATAAACCTCTATAAGAGCAAAGAGAGAGAGCAGGGAAAGAGCAGAGTACAGTTCCGTCCACCACATGCAACAGAGTCCAGGGAAATGGATGCAGTCCACTGGACCTGCTTAACACAAGGTGGCTCTCAAGGTACCCAAGGTTAGAAAAAGGCTCCTATCCGGCAAAAAAAATAGAAACTCAGAATGGCATCAGAGAAAGTTAACCAACGTATTATATAGAACTACATTTATTAGAATAATAAGTCTCACATTTTGACTGCCTGCTATGAGTGGGAGCAGTGCCAGGTGTTTTTGCATACATTACCTCATTTAATCCTCACAACAAGCAATGCAGATATTACAATCACCATTTTCATTTCAGAAATCTGGAAAACCCTCCTGTGAGTTAATTTTTTCTGCAATTGCAAATGTTCCCTTCTCTGGGCCTGTGTGTTTCTAAAACACATGCAATCCTAAATAAACCTTAAAAGATCATGATCTTGGGAAAAATGCAGGAAGAGGTCCATCTTCCTGGATGTCGTAACTGATCAGAAGGGGTGGATGAGATGAAAGGGTAGCCTACGGCTACAGACGCAGGTGAGCTCAGGCAAAGAGTGACCCCCTGAGAGCTCCGCACAGCTATCTGCGCCCACCTCCTCACTGTTTGGGGAAGCACCCTCTTCTCCCCCACCCCGTTTTTTTGGCTACTCTGTCCCTGATTGGGAGTTTCTTTCTGACACCACTGCACACATGCACAAGTGGGTTAATATATTTCTTCTTGGTTGCAAAACCTTATCAGTGGTCTAACTGCCCCGAATATTTCCTGATGCTTATCATCCTGCACGTTTTCAGAAAATGGGGAAGAGGTTGTCACTGACCCTGGAGAAACCGATGTCTGCTGCCCACCACGGGGGACTGAATGTCAATCAAACATCTCTGCCCAGGGTTCCCCAGAGCTCACAAAACCTACCACCAAGCAGGCAACAGTGTCCTGCCCTCACTGAGCACAGCAGAACCCTCCTGGGAGAAGGCACTAACAGGGCAGGGTTAGAGCTAGGAGACTGACCAGTCCCTTAACTGATACCCCAGAGCATGTGCACCCAGAGGTGTCTCCCTCATTGCCGATGCCTTACGAGGCCACAAACTTATTTCGATGATACGGTCATCGCTCAAAAGTTCGAGAAACTCCACTTTTAGAACCACTGCCAGGGATAGTTAACAGACCACATGAAAAACTTCATTTCATTGCATCAAACTGAGTCTCATAATTTGCCCCCTCCCCTGAAGTATTAATCCTGGAGTACAGGTAATCTATTTGGGAGGTGATCCCAGGAAATACAATTGCGAGAGTGGAGAAAATGAGATAAGAAATGGGGGAAAGACAAAAAGAGTGCATTAATAAGCAGATTTCCACTACAGGGACCCTCTTGGAGACCGTGTAGAACATACTCAGAATTGTCCTGCTGAGTTGTGATGAAACAAAGATACTGATCCATTATCTGCCCTGACTCACTGGCTGATAGTGTCTCCCAGGGTGTTCACTCCCCAGCACTTGTAGTGCCATTATGCCACCTGCCAGCCACTGGGAAGGGCCTTCATCCGTTCCAACGCCAAACACCCCTTCTGGCAGAGATATGCAGGAAGCCATCTGCAGGTACAAAAACTGTCAGCAGGGGCCTCTGGGGTGGGCGGAGGGCACATGGGCACGACAGCACCTGCTACAGATCCAGATGACTTCTGAACCGTCAGCAAGAAATCAAATTCACCTTCAGGAGGTAAAGATTGCTATCAGCAGAGGCATTTAGAGGAGTAATAATAATAGCTGAAGTTTATTGAGTGCTTATTGTGCGCCAGCTGCTGTTCTAAGCACTTGGTATGCACTAACCCTTTTAGGCCTCACACATCTGTATAAAATAGGCACCATTATATCACTTTGACAGATAAGAAAATGGATGTGCCACAGACTTCAAGGCAATTCCACAAACATCTTTGAGCAGTGAACCCATCATTGGGATAAACAAACAGTCATCCAGGTGATAGTTTTAAGGAGATAAGGTAGATTCGTGTATATATAAATATATGTACATGCAAATGCATTTGGGTATGTTTGTTAAAAGCAAAAAATAGTCTCATTATTTATACATGAACCAACATTAACCAAGAGAATTTTGACTACCTTAAAGGTCCTCGGAGTTTAAAAGCAGGAAGAGTATCTGCTGGACACACTAACGAAGGCTTTATGAAAAAGGTGGGCCTGGATCTGTGGTTGAAAGGTGAGGAAGTAACATGAAATAAGTCCTAGAGGCAAAATGGAGTAGGGCATGGAGGGGCCAGTTCATCTGGCATATTAGTCAAGATGTCAATAGTACTGTTCGCCAAGCATTTCCAGCTCTCTGCTTTCCTGGCATATGACAGAATTCTATTTTCTTGCCTTCCTTTGAAGTTAGATGTGGCCACTTGATTTGGCAAATGAAATGTTAGCAGAAGTTACTTGTGTCCTATTGGTGAGCACTAATAATATCCACCACACCTGGCCCCCGAACTAGTGCAAGTAGTGGGCAGTTGGAGGTATGGAGAGCATGGGCACAGGTGAGAAAGGCTTTTGAGAGCCAGAACATGACCCGTGAGATATTAGGGAGCCATTGTAAGTGTATGATCAGGACAAGGATATGAGAAAGGCTGACTTCAGTATCACTGGACTAGTAGTTCAATGCTGAACAGACAGGCATGCAGGGAACCAATGGAAGTGGGGTGGGGACTATACGTCTATATTCAGGGATGTTTGTTGGGAGGCTGTTGTATTAATCTAGGCCTGTGGTGACGAGAGCTTGGTGTCCATTGTTGCCAGAGGAAGAGCGATGAGGAGTGAATCCTGTGACTTCGTAAGAAAAGAGAAAGTATGGTGTATTTGAAGTCCAGGCTTTGACATCAGACAGACAAGGTTTCAAGTCCCACCTCTGACACCTACTCGATTTTTTTTATCTTGAGCAAAATACATAACCTCTCAGAGCCTCAATGTTCTTATCTGCAAAATGGGGATGATGATATTATTGAGTCTTTGGAAAAGTTGTGACGTATTTTGTCTATGTTTTTCAAAGGTCATTTATTTATATAAAAAACAAAGATCAATCAATGATATATTGCCCGTTTTGTTTGATAACCTTTTGCCATCTTTCAGTGAGCTTCATAATTCCTCGTACATAGAAGGAACTGTCTTTATTTGCGAAAAACTGAACAAGGTGCTGATTTACAGCCTCATCTGAATTGAACATTATACCAGGCAAAGAGTTTGAAGAGAGAAAAACAAGTGGAAGTCTGATGGCACAAGGTCAGGCAAGTATGGTGGGTGTGGCAACACATCCCTTCCAAGCTCCAATAATTTTTGATGGGTGATCAAACTTGTGTGTGGTCTCGCGTTGTCATGATGGAACACAACTCCTTTACAATTAACAAGCTCTGGACGTTTCTGGATGATGGATTCATTCAAACTGTACAATTGCCAACAGTACACATTTGAATTGATTGTTTGGTTCCTTGGTAGGCGCTCAAAAAACACGACACCTTTAAAATCCACCACACTGAGAGCATAACCTTCCTCTGATGAATGTCTGCTTTCGATGTCGTTTGAGGCGAATCATCACGTCGGGACCAAGACCATTTTTGCACCACATTGTTGTCAGCAATCCACTTCTCATCACCAGTTATCAGTCGCTTCAAAAAAGGATCGTTTTCCTCACGTTTAATGAGCATATTGCAGATGTTTATACGCACTGTCAAATGAACTTCTTTGAGTTCATGCAGAACCCAAATATCGAGCTTGCTTACGTATCTCAGCTTCTTCAGGTGATTGTGAATGCTTGAATGATGGATGGTCAATGTTTCTGCAATCTCTCGTGTCATGTAACGTGGGTTTGACTCGATCAATGCCTTTATTTTGTTGTCATCAACCTCGGTGGGCCTCCCTGACCAAAGAGTGTAGTTGAGATCAAAATCACCAGCACGGAATTTTGTGAACCATCGTTGGCACTGACATTCTTGTAGAGCATTGTCACCGTAAACTTTATGCAACTTTTCACAAGCTTGATGCGCGTTCTTCCCTTTATGGAAGTAAAACAGTAAAATATGGCAAAAATGCACAGTTTGGTCTTCCATCTTCAACTTGTTGTAAAATCTCCAAAACTCAACCAAATCGCTCAATTTTTTTTAAGAATGAAGCTAGAACTGTTAGCCGTCAAATGACATAGCAATAACATAGATGCGAATGACTCTAGTACTTCCAAAAATGAACTAGTGCCATCTGTTGCAAACATGCGTCATGACTTTTCCAAAGACCCAATATTTACCTTGTACAGCTACTGTGGGGGTTGGGAGACTAGTGATTATGTTTGTAAATTGACAGTGGAAGTGTTGATGATGATGGTGGTGATGGTGGCAGTAGTGATGGTAGTAGAAATAGTGATAGTGATGGTGGTAAATATGGTACAGGTGGTGATGGTGTTAAGGAATCATAAAAGGGCTGAAATTAAAGCTTCAGGGAATAAAATGTCTAGAATTAGCAGGCAAGAAAAAAAAAGAGGCTCTCACTATGTAAAATGTCGAAGTCATAGTCAGAGTATAGGAAGTAAACTATGAAATCCAGGATCCTAGAAGCCAAATGGAAAAAGAGCTTTAGTAAGAAGGCTTAAGCTCAAAGTGGACACAGAAGATATGAACAACAGTCATTAGGTTTTACAAGAATAAAGTGACTATGACCTGGTGAAGGAGCAAGTTAATAGCACGGGATTAAGAGGGACTGGGCATCTGAGAGGTGGGGCCCAGGTGATGCAGACCTCCCTCACAAGGAGTTTGGCAATGCAAGGAATGAAGATAAAAGGACCTGTACCAGTCAGAAATGCTGAAAATAACAGGAGTTTTTAAAATCAAAGATGTAAGAAAAGAAGTCCATGGAGAGAAAGAGAAATATTTGTAAAAATGCTTTGTATTCACAGAGTTGAAATGAGCATCCATAGAGAGGCAAAAAAAGAAAAAAAATCAGTAGCTAAAATTAAAAATAAGGCTCCTTTCTCTTCCTAACAGATCTTTACAGAGCATTTACATTGAAGACCCCCAGTATTTGGATGTAGTTGAGCCATTTTTCACAGAGTCTTCACAAGCTGTCTCGCTATATCTTCTTTCCTGGCCACCCAGGAGAAAGACTACCTTTCCCAGCTAAGTGTGGTCATGTGATAAAGTTCTGGCCAATGAGACATAAATGGAAGCATGATATGTCAGCTTCCAGGATTCTTACTTAAAAGACAGCCATTCTGGGGCCGGCCGAGTGGCGCGATGGTTAAGAACTGGCTTGGGACGCCAGAGGGCCCCGGTTCGGATCCCACATATGAGTGCCAGTGACACTGCCCTCCACCGCTAAGATGCTGAACAACAGCTCAACCTGGAGCTGGGCTGCCGTGAGTCTCCGGCGATGGCATAGGCTGCAGTCCCTGTGGCAGTGGGTTGCTATGGGCTACCATGTGTAGCCAGCAGCCAGCGTGAGCGGCCGTCCAGAAGCCGGCGACTGATTTGCCTCGCCTGGGAAGAACGCAATGATGGTGCCAACTTGGGCCAGTGAAGCAACGTCCTCCACAACTAGACTGAAGAACAAAATGACAGCAACTTGCCTGTCCCCCTTCCCCCAATTCCCCAGCACTGTTCCCATCCCCCCAATTCCTCAATAAAAATCTTTAGAAAAAAAAAAGACAGCCATTCTGTGCATTTTCATCCTTTCTTTTTTGTCACTTCCTTTATACTATTACCTTAAATGTGGGTGTCATGGCTGCCCTCTTGGACCATCAGGCTAAAGGCCCCATTCTTCAAAGGGCAGAGCATTGAATTTGGAGGATCCTAGATTCCTGAGGAGTTCATGGAGCAGCGCAGTCTTTCCAGCTCTGGACTGCAGCCAAAGCCCTACTTTTGACACAGTTCCCAAGGAAGGGACAACTGGCCTGCATACCCACCAGGGTGGTCTCTGAGATTCACCCAGAGAGCAGCCCTCTCTCTGGGGGTAGCAGCTTCACAGGGGGCTGTCCCCAGTCCTCCTAGGCACCATTTGTAGGAGGGAGACGTGAGGTCCACATTGCCCTCTGTCTCCTCCTCAGGCTGGAGAAATCTTAGAAGGAAGGTGCCTGAGTGGCCCTTCAGAGCAGCTTGTGAGACACTTGGCCTCAGCATTGGCTGGCTGGCTGGCTGGCAGGAAGACAGATTCTGATCTCAGTTGTGCATAGCTAACAAGCGGTGACTTCACATTGGCGAGGCGAGTCGATTTGAGTGCTTTCAAGGACAAAATGTGTCCTGCTATCTGGAGGTGAAAATCAGAACCAAGTAGCACCGTCTCGCTATTTCTAGAGACAAAGGAAAAGCTTTTAGAAGCTGGTTCCATCCTGTTCTGAAATGAAGGCCTCTCAGCTGCACCAGCTCCGCGCCCCATATGAGCGCCTGCATCATTTCCCCTTATGATTCATCCAGCACGTCTCACCTACTGCCTCATTCTGTAGTCATCTTTTAGGTAGGTCTCTTATCTCCCCCCTGCCTCCCATGACTGTATTATGAACTTCAGGGGAGCAGAGACCCTGACTTACTCACCTTTGTAAACTTATTATATGGCAACAAGCTGGCATGCAGCAAAGGCTCAAAAAAGGTTTTGAATTTATCATTGCTGCATACAATTTTGGGATCTTTGCTTAGGAGTGAAAGGAAGGGAGTCCACAGAAGTCATTTATGCCAATTCCCTAATGCCAGGCAAGCCTCACGAAGATGCATCGAGTTCATTTCGCAGACCTACCTCTCGGAACCCCCAAAGTTTCAGAGAGAACCTCCACCAGCCTCCTGGGTAAAAGGGAGTGATACAGGTTTTCCAATGACTAGCCTAAATTTCTCCTGTCACAGTTTATAACCTCTCCATCTGCTCTTAACGTCAGTGTGACAGCCCAGCTGCTCACTGCCACCTACAACCTGGGCTGACATTCAGTCGAAATGCACCGCTACAACAGCTGTGCTGGTTGTTAAAATATTGAGAAGCTTCTGTACCGTATAGTAAATAGCCACTGCCCCAGGCCCCCTGAGTATTCCCACCTGCCACCCTGACCACCCTTGGCCACTCCCCTGAGACCCTCAGGCTCCCCTTAACTCCAAACCACAGAGGGCTTCCAGAAGCCCGGATCTCAGAAACAGTTCTGAATGGTTGGTGCCCACATTTGAATCTCACCCAACTGTGGCACCCTCACTCTTCTCTTCCCCAAGCTGCAGAACAGTGAGTCCAGCAGCCTGTCCTCTCCCCTCAGGTATCCATGTCCAGTAACCGCAGCCCCTAGCAGATGTGTAGGTCCTGTGCCAACCACAGATGGGGGATGGGTGCTGTGAGCTGTCCACAATGAGAGGAGAGATGAAGTCACTCACCAGGGACAGTTGGGGACCAGATGCCCAGAGAGGGGACAGGAGACCAAAGCCTGGTCTGTGAAGCCACGGAAAGCCAAGGTGGGGCTGGACTGGATTCAGCTGGATTCAGACCTGAGCAGAAGGCCCAGGAAAGACCAGGTTCTGGGGCAAGTGTGAGGCCAAGGCCAGCCAGACAAGAGGCAGACTTCTCTGGGCTACTAGCTCCCTCTCCCAAGCACAGAAATGCCCCCCAAATGAGAAGGTAGCATATCTTCTAGAAGGCAACCAAAAACCCATGAGAAGCTCCAAGGGAGACTGAATGCGGCCTTGAAGTGGTGTCTGTAAGAATGGTGGGTGGCCGGAAGCAGAAATGCAAGAATAGGTAAGAGGGAAGCTTTTGAAATATGGCTCTTGCATCCTCCCATCCGCCAGAGGCCTTGGGACTGTCATTTCCTGCCCTTTCATGACGGAAATCGGTGGCAGCAGCCCATGGTAACAGTGCCAGGTTTGTAGGGTGCTATCAGGCAACACAAGCCCACTGGGGGCGGAGCTGATAAAAAAAAGAGCTGGGTAGAACAGTAGCTCTGCACAGCCACCTTCTCCTTTCCCTCCAGGCCCCAGTGTGATGAACCCAGCAAGGCTGCTCCTTCCTTTGCAGCAGATGCCTGAGAGTCAAAAGGAAAAGCCCCATCTGTAGGATTTGCCTGGTGACACGGCCACAAACTGAAGTGACCAACACAGGTCCTGTGGGGCCAGAGACTCTCCTTAAACTCCCCTTATCCTCCCTGGGACTGCCACTGCCCAGGGCCCGGCATTTGCCCTACCCCATGGCACATGATCTCATAGGGCCAAACAATGAGACCCCTGAGGGGAACGCCTAGTGCAAAAGCCAGACGGCAAACTAGACGTGAGAACCAGCTGCAGTGGATGCACGTGACTGGAACAGAAGGCCCGAGCATCCCACATAAGCATGAGGAATATGCTCAAGGAGAGAACAGGAGATGGAACAACTTCAAACAAGAACACAGGACCATAGAAAAATGCCAAGTGGAAATCAGGGGAAGAGAATCAGAAAAGAAGAGATGATGCGAAGAGCACTCTTGTCGGGATGAATACTAGGACAGGTACAATTAGAGACCAAACTCATGAGCCTGTTCTTCTTTTTTTTTTTAGATTCAGGTGTACAAAACAATGCAATAGTTATCCTTTTCACACCTCACAAAGTGACAACGCCCCTCCCCCATCTGCTGCCCCCTCACCCCTGATATCACACATATCTATTACAATTCTATGACTCCATTCCCACACTCTACTCCACATCCCATGACTATATATGTATATATAATTATAGTTGACATGTAATATTATTCAACGGCAACTTCAGATGTGCAGTGCAGTGGTCAGGCCTCTACACCATCCATGAAGTGGTCTCCCTGACAAGGCATGAGTCCATCTGATGAGCCTGTTCTGACGCCATCCATTTCCCACCCATATCCCTCGGGTCCCTTTATCATTTTTGTGCACGCCCAGTGTCCCTTGGCTGGAGGACGATCCTCAGGCTGCCAGACTCACTTTGCCCATGCACACAGCAAGTTACAGGTACCTGGTAATTTGAATTCAGCCCTTAACCAATGATTGCAGGGAGAGCTAGTAAACATTCTGGCCCCCTTGCCCCAGACCAGGGCCAACTCTAAGGGTGTGACCTGCCCTGTATCCCAGAGGTCCTCTATGGGACTGCGCTCAAGTACCCGCCTTGGGACTTTACATGGTAGCACACCCTGGGTGGCCCCCTTCCCCTCCCATCTCAGTGCCCTGCTCCCCTTATTTGTTTTCCCTGAAAGCAGGTGAATCACTTTCACATGCATCCTTGACTCAGGATCTTGCTTCTACAGCATCCAAACTAAGATGAGGGGCAGCCCTTCTCAGTGAACAACACCAGCATCTCCCCCACTGCCCCAACCTAAACGCATGGAAGCAACCTGCACCCCATCGCCTCCCTCCTCCCACATCCAATCCACCAAATTCCTTTGGCTCTAGCCCCTCAATGTCTCTGGAATCTTCTCTCTCACACAATCACATCCTGTGTGGACTACTGAAACAGCTCCTAACAGGGCCCATTCCTTCCTGTCTTGGCCCCTCCAGTTCTTTCTCTAGAACAGTGGTTCTCAACCAGTGGGTCGCGACCCCTTTGGGGGTCCAATGACCCTTTCACAGGGGTCGCCTAAGACCATCGGAAAACAAAAAGATACTTACATTACGATTCATAACAGTAGCAAAATGACAGTTATAGAGTAGCAACGAAAATCATTTTATGGTTCGGGGTCACCACATGAGGAACTGTATTAAGGGGTCGCGGCATTAGGAAGGTTGAGAACTGCTGCTCTAGAACAACCTGAGTGGTCCCGCTGCTGTAGGCCTCAGAGGGGCTCCCTGTTGCCTCAGGCTAAAAGTCAGTCTTATACGTGTTTGCAGATCTTCTCCTGCCCCAGTCCAACCTGTCCAGCCTTGTCTCTTACCACCCACCACCCCCTCGGTCCCACCAAGCTCCACATCTCCATGTCTTCACACGTGCTCTTTCCTCTGCCTCAGCAAGTGTCTTGTCCCCTGCAGCCAGCTCTGAGCTTTCTGAGCTTACCATTCTTTGGCTCTCTGTCTCAGTGCCCCCAGCTCTGGAAACCTTCCCCTCTCTCTCTCTCTCTCTCTTCTCAGATCAGACCAGCTGCCCTGTCACATGCCCCCTACCACTCTGCAGTGAACACTTTGGGTCTTATCTTCCCCTTTTCCACAAGTGGCCCCTGTCCCCATCCACATGGTTTTCAGGGACAGCACCATATTAGTAATTTGTAACCCTGCCCCTTCACTAAAGTTGATTGATCCTGAACCTGACACGTGACCAAGCAGAGCCAATGAGACCCTTCCCCAGAATTTTTGGACCTGGAATGGAGAAAGCTAAGTGAATCTCTGCCTGGGTGGCTGAAGCTGTGATATATAATGTTCCAAAGCATCAGACATTATAACCTCTGTCACATGAAGAAAACTAGTCTGCATGAGAGAGAAGAGATACTAATAAGCAGAGAGGAGATGGAGAGAAGAGGTTCCTGGGTTCCTAGTGTCCTAAGCCCAGACACATTGCTGCCTTGAGTTCTATGAGATGCCTATTTCCCTATAAATGATGGCAGAACTTTAAGTCCAGTTTCCTTTAAGTTAGTTTCAATTGAGTTTTGTTCCTTGCCACGAGGGAGACTTAGCTATTAAGCAAATGTCAGACTTTATTGTAAGTGCTTGTTTAGTGGGCCCTCTTCAAGTCGACAAACTCCTGTCCCTGGCTTCTCTGTGGAATCGGGATACCAAGCACAGTACTTGGCACACGGTAGGTGCTCGGCACACATGTGAGCAATGGTGGTGGCAGTGACAGTGGATGTGGAGACTGCTCATTCTGCATAACAGACACAGGCGTAGATGGGTCATTTCATCTCTCCAGGGGCTGTCCAATCTGGCAGCTCCTGCCTCCTTTCTTGCGCACTGCAGGCGGGCAGAGGGGGAGGAGGGGGCACAGGCACTGTGACTCAGTCCGGTTCGGTGCTTTAGGATACCAAAAAGGGCATCAGAAAGCTAAGCAACGCTTTCAAGTAGCTTTGGGCCAGGTGCAGAGACATATTGAGTTATGCCCCTGCAGGCTCACCATAAGCTGAGGAGTGGGTCTGCTGTTTTGCAAGGGCTCTTTCATTTCCAGAGCCTGATGACGAGGATGTACCACATGAATACCCATTACCAGGTGGCTCCAGGCACTTCCTGAGAAATGGGACCCTATTCCCGCAGGCCAGCACACTGACATTTGAAGACTCAAGGAATACATCCCAGCTCGAATCAACCCACAAATGTGTCTCGAAAATTCACGTGGCATCCTTTAGAAATGTCAGTCCCTGGCCATAAGTGAGGGTAGGGAATGCTCTGTCACTCCTCAGGGACAGCACAGCCCAGGAGGGGAAACACCAGCCCTTTTGCCTTTCAAAAGCGGGTGTTTTCCAAAACAGCTCCACAAAGGGCAAAGCAGGTAAGGTACCAAGGTTTAAATTAGGCATAATTACTCAGCCCCACAGTTGCAGGCCCTTCTTGTTTTTAATAGATCTACAAAGGTTTCTGGAAGCCAAACAGGCCTGTGACTTTCCCTTTCCTCTCATTTTTTATATAATTATTACATGTGTGATTATTTTATGTTAATTTTTTGAGTATGTATTATCATATCGCCATGGGAGTTCCTTTTTTTTTAAGATTTTTATTGGGGAATTAGGAGGATGGGAACAGTACTGGGGAATTGGGGGAAAGGGGAACAGACAAGTTGCTGTCGTTTTGTTCTTCAGTCTAGTTGTGGAGGACGTTGCTTCATTGGCCCAAGTTGGCACCATCATTGCGCTCTTCCCGGGCGAGGCAGATCAGTCGCCGGCTTCTGGATGGCCGCTCATGGCGGCTGCTGGCCGCTCACGCTGGCTGCTGGCTACACACGGTAGCCCATGGCAACCCACTGCCACAGGGGCTGCAGCCTACGTCCTCGCCAGCGACTCACGGCAGCCCAGCTCCAGGTTGAGCTGTGGTTCAGCATCTTAGCTGTAGAGGGCAGTGTCACTGGCCCTCATATGTGGGATCCGAACCGGGGCCCTCTGGCGTCCCAAGCCAGTTCTTAACCATTGCGCCACTCGGCCGGTCCGGGAGTTCTTTTTATTTATACAGTGCAGAATCTCCACCCATCTCCGCCCCCACCCCCGTGTCTACCCAGGGCTCTCCCACCCCCACGCTATTCGTTTCTTGTTTCTCTTCCTGGAGTTAATTGATGCAAATCCAAGCAAACACAAATACATATATTCTCATTTCTCCCCCTTTTTACAAGAAAGGTAGCACACTACACACACTGTCCTGCACCTGGCCTTTTTCATTTAGTGTATCTTTAGCATTTGTCCAACTGCACACAGAGAGATTCTTCATCCTTTGCTCAACTGCAGTTTATTCCAGCACGTGGATGCCATAGCTTATGGAGTCTGTCCCCTAAAGATGGCCATTTTGGTTGTTTCTATCACAAACAATGCCACAGCAAATAACCATGGACAAATGTCATTATACACACGTGGAGGACTGATTGCTTTGATGGCCCCAAGCCTTTACCTTTTCCTGTATCCCTGCCCTTTGACCCTTGATTGTGCTGCTTCTCTCACTCAAGAGGCACAGTGCATTTCCTTGACCCTTAAATCTGGACTTCACCGTGTAACTTGCTTAGCAGATTTGATGTAAGCAGAAATTTTAAAAAGCACTTAAGGTTTCAATTTCATCTTTTGTTTCCCTGCAATTACCATGAAACGTGCCCAGGCCAGCCTGAGAACAAGCTCAGGCTAGCCTGCTGGAGGATGAGAGCTTGCATGGAACAGGGCCGAGTGTCCCAGCTAAGGCTGTCCTAGACAAGCTCGCTCCTAACCAATCTGCCAGCTGACCACAGAAACAGGAGTGAACTTAGCCAAGATTAGCTGAGCCTAACTCAAATCAGCAGAACCACCCACCCAACCAACTAGTGAGGAATAATAAAGAACTGTGGTTTTAAGGCAGGAAAATTTGGGATGGTTTGTTATGCAGCAATAGCTAACACATACAACATACAATATGTGTGCAAGTAAGATTAATTCCCAGAAGTGGAGTTGCTTGATCAAAGTGTATGTGCATTTGAAATTTTGATAGATATTGCCCATTTCTCTGCATATAAATCGTACTAACTTGTACTCCCACAAGCAATGTATGAGAGCACTTGTTTGTAGACAGCCTGACCATCATAGTATGTTATCAGTTTTTCAGATTTTTGTCATTCTGCTATGTGAAAAAGGATATCTCAGTGCAGTGTTATTTGCATTTTTTTATTATGAGCAAGAGTGAGCAACACTTCATATGTTTAAAAGCCATTTGAACCTCCTTTTCAGTAAACTGTGTGTTCATGTCTTTTGTATATTTTTCTTACTGGATCACTGATATTTCTCTTATTAATTTCTAGGAACGCTATATATTGATGAGATTAGCCTTTTGCCTGTGATCACCTTTCCTTGAAACTACACCCGCCAGATGAGAAACCTAATGGCAGGCAAAGGGGGAAAACACAGATAGCAGAACTTTAGCAGAAGGTAACTTTTCCTCAAACAATCAGCATCTATATATTGAGCGCTCTCTTGGTTCAGGGCTCTGGGTTAGGCATCCCAGCGTATTCAGAAAAAATATAAGACATGGTACTCAAGGAATGTTCTACAAATGACTATGGTTAAATGCCCACATATACATACCCGTAGTCCCTTCCTAACAGGTGGGTTAGCGGACCATATATAATCCTCAGGGCCCAAACTTTCTGGCCACTGCTAATTGGCCAGGGCAATATGCCTGATCACAGGCAAAACCAATCCAAAACCTGAACTGAACGAATCAGATTCTCTTTTGAGATTTTGAACTCAGAGACATAAAATCAGTCCGAGAATGGTGGGCTCTGGAGCTGTCAGGCCACTTTGCAGAGTTGGTGCTGCCATTTTGGGCAGCCATACGGAACCATGTGCAATCAGACAAATGAACCAAGGAAGAGCCAGAGTGCAGAGACAGAACACAGTAGTCACCCAGAAACACGCAGAGAGGAGCAGTCACAGGCCCCAGCCTGAGAGAGAGACAGAGAGACTGCAGCCTCCTTTCTAGCTCTCCAGGACTCAGCTCTTGGCCCTATGGTCACCAACAGTTTTCCTGTACTTGGGTTCTATTGGGTCGTCGGAAAAGTCATGACGTATTTTTTTCTATGTTTTTTGTTGCAAAAATGCGTCATGACTTTCCCCACAACCCAATATAAGAGACCTTTGTATCCTATTACTAAACCTCCTATTTCCTTGAACTAATTGAAGTAGTGTTCTTATTCTAAGTATCAAGAGTGTCCTAAGACAAGGAAATTTCATATCAGCTGAAAAAAAGAATAAAGGATTTTTATCTCGTATCGCATATTCCTGCTTTAAAGAGTTTCGTTGTTACCCTCACTTCTCATTTTATAGCTGAAGAAAATAAAGCTGGAAAACCTGGGGGCTTGGCCAAGGTCACGTTGACCACAAAGGGTAGTGCCCAGCCATGGGCAGGAGGCATCTGCTGCCAAGTGGCCTTCCCCTACATCCCACCTTGCTGCCTCCAAGCCAAAGTGTTGTATAAGCTCGTGCTAAATCATGAGGCTAAGGCTCTAAGTGCTGAACAGTTCCCAGGAGAGAATGATCAATAAGGGCTAGCACAGCCAGGGAGGCTGGCCAGGCCCCAGATGACCTTTCTGGCTCCCACCCACATCCCCCATACTTGGGGACACTTCCCATGGTCACCAGTGCTTATTTATGTGTATGGTACCCTCCCCGGGAGGAGGGCTGGTTGGTTCAGTAAAAGAAAATCATAGTACTGGTCCAGCAAAGAGATATGCTTGTCCTGCAGGGTTGCTCATGCAGCCTCTACAGAGGATCGGTCTTCTCTACAGGGACACCTGTGGCCATGCATTCCACGCAGAGACTGCTCTTCCCACCTACCTGTCATCCCTTACCATATTTCACATCAGAAATGGGAGAGGGGGACGCTAAGCCAAGTGCCCAGCCACTGCCCCCTCCCATCAGTACCCTTTCTCTCCCAGCAATAAGCAGAGGGGCCCAGAGGCCTCAAGTCTCCCTCCCAGGCAGGATCCAGAAAGTCAGGTGAGGTGAGCTAAGCTGAAGGTGGGAGGGGAGAGGCCACAGGGAGGCTGGGACAGCTTCTTTCTCATAAGACTCTAGTCCTTCACTCCCCACACACTTCCCCATCCTTTCCACCCCCTGGAGGAACTTGCAGACCTCCCCTATAAGGGCAAGTGGGTCTCCTGAAAGAAACCCTCTCTATCCCTTCTGTACACAGCCACATCAAAGAAAAGAACTAGCTTGCCCAATCTTTCCTAAGCACCCACTGTGTTTAAGACATCCTGCAGGGCACTGGTATTGGTTCTGGAGGCTTCTAGGTGCATTCTCTCAAGTGGAGAAGGGACAGGGCTGGGGCCTGGGAGGAAGGGGAGCAGGAAATTAACCTCCTGCCAAGTAGGACGGAAATTGAATTTCTCCCCCTCCCCCTTCTCCTGCCTTCCTCACCACCCTCCCTGACAACTCACTTTTTATCTCTCTCCAATTACAGTTTTAGGCATTTAGGGTGTTGCTGTTTTAGTTTTAAAATTTGTTAGGCTCAATTTATGCCACTTAGTAAAACCTCTTTTCTAAATGAAGCCAAATTAGAACTAAAACACTGCAAGCAATAAAATGTGGGCATTTCATTTGGGTTGGGTTGGCTTTTTGATTGTTTGTGTAAATGACGCTGAGAGGTGAATTCAGCAGCCTGTCTCAGGCCTTGGTGAGGGGAGCAATTCTGTTGGGTCCCCCAGAGGTCTGTAGCTGGTTCGGGCCAGCCTGCCCCCTCGCCCAGGTCTGCCAGAGCAGGTTCTTGTGCAGCTGGGTGCCTTATAAAAAGTCACTCTACCCCTTGGCGATGCCCTCCCCTCCCTGACTCCTCAGCTGATGGTAGGAGCCACTTCCTGCTGGCCAACCACACCCTGGCAGGCTCTGCACAAGCCAGTGGCAGTGACCCACTGCACAGGGTACGATCAACAGATGGTGAATTGAACTGAACCGGCTGTAACTAGGGGCGCAGTATGGAAACATCTCCCACACCCTTGCTGTGCAATGCCTGAAAATATGCCCCTAATTTCAATGCCCATCCCATCAGGGTGATGGTGGGGCCCAAGGAAATGGAGGGGAGGGGCAGGAGGAGGAGGGGGAGGAGGAAGAGATACTGAGCTACTAATTAGGCATCTGGTATTAGGGGAGGTGGCTGCCAAGCAGGTCAGAGAAGTTCCTGGCTGGCGAGCCAAGGATCTGAGCCATGAGCTGGGCCTCCCTGGGGCCCTCAGGAGGTGACATCTGGGGTTCCCAAGCTGGCCCCGGCTGTAACAGGGGAAGAGGGCAGTGAATACCGTGAGGACTGAGAGCCCGAGAGGGGAGACTAAGGCAGCAGCGATAGCCACAGTGATGAGACAGTGACTAAGGGCCAGCTTGTGGCTTGCCAAGTGATTTGGCTTGTCCCCATGCCAACAATAAAGGCCCAGTGTCTGGCAGGAGATGGGGTTTTTGTGTGCAGAGGGACACCTTACGACTGACCCTGGCAGAGAGCCACAATCATCAGGAACATGCTTGAGAGAAGAGCAGGCATGAGAGGGCAGAGGAGTCCGTTACAGGAACAGGGGCTGGACTTGGGGTAGGAGGGGTCTGGGGAAGAAGGGCAGAGGGCAGGATGAGATGGAGTACAGTAACTCATGCTGAGGGCCTGGTGGGGAGAAGAGGGTGCCCTAATGAAGAAGTCTATTACGTTTGAGATAATCTCTTAAAGCAAGTAAAAATAAAGTACAATCAGTGGAATAAACTTCTGGAATAATATAAAGGAAACTGGACAAAACCTGCAGAGACTATAATAAAATGGTGTCTGGAGTCCTGCTGGTCCCCAGGATGGAATTCATCACCCAAAGCTGTAGGTTACCCTCTGTGGCAGACTGGGTTCCCTAGAAGCAGATGCTGAGATGGTGTTGGGGTGGAGAAGATCTTTGGGAGGGATAAATCCCTCTAAAGAGAAGCAGGAGAAAGCAGGACTAGGCAGAGGGGGGAGTCAAGTTGAAATGTAAGCCTGAGAGTTTCAACTAACCTGGAGGAGAAAACTCTGGAGTGAGGGGTGCCCAGTACCATGTCCTGCCTGATGCCAAAATGGCCGGCCCCTCACCCCAGCTCGGCCATCAGATATAGGCCGCCCAGGAGAGCATGGCCTTGGGCTCTTACCAGCTGAGGCCCACCCTGAAGGACCTGACAGCTGGAAGTTGTCTGTGGACTACACAGCCCGCAGCTGGGCAGCGAGTCCTCCCTCAAAGGGAGATCTGGGCGGCACTCCTCCATGTCTGCCACGTCCTCTCCCCTCCCTTAATTCCTAAGCTCCTGGTACATCTGGACAGATAAATCTTTTCCTCTGTGCCTGGTTGCCCCCTCTATTCCTCCAGAGACGGATGCTCATCTGGAGCCCTGTCCCACCGAGCCTAGCCCAATGTTTTTGATTGGCTCAATTCTCCCAGGCCCTGGACAAGAATTCTACTTTTATTTCTCCATTGTGATTTCCACCCATACTCAGGCACTGCATCCTGATAACCAGCAGCCATTACAGCTTGCGACTGCATGGGGCCTAATGCTTATGGCTTGTTTGGGGTTTAGCGTTCGTTCTGCAGAGCTGGTCATTAGACTCCATTGTGCAGCCCGCCAGGGCACTGGCCAGCCCAGGACAAGCCTCAGATGAACCCAACCTCGGTTAAATAGGACAAACCAATCAGGACAGCAAAACATCCATTGCTGGGCCCATCAGCTGTGGCAAGCGTGGTCCCCACCGGCCTCCAGCTCAGCTCCCCTTCCTTCCACGGCTTGCCAGTAACCAGCTGTCACTCAGCCATGTAGCTTGGCCTCTAAAGATTCTGAAGCTCCAGCTCCACTTTTGAGCCTAGTTACTGGAATAACTGGCACGTTCTCCAGATACTCGGCAGCTTCCTGACTTGCCGAGGCTGTTTAGCAGCACAATTTCTCTCTCTGGACTAATTTTCAGGGTCCTGAAGAGGAACAGAACATGTGGGGACGGAGCAAAACATTCTGGGCAAATCTCAGCCCTGATTTCCCTTCCTGACATCTGTCCTAACCTCCTGGTTTCACATCCACTGAAGCCCAGCCAGGGTGGCACAAATTAGGGCACAAAATGAGCAGTATTGGGGGCTGACACGTGAAGCCAGGAGCAGTTTCTGGCTTACGTGGTAGTGGGAAAGGAATGCCTGTAGCGCTGCTCTAATATGAACTGGGGGAGAAAGAGGGGAAGCGGGTGACACACACAGGCATATGTGTGCACATAAATGGAACCAGCTAATCCTAGCTATACCAGTCTGCCCACTTTGCCAGGCTCACCCCGTGGTCCAACGCTTCTGCCGGGAGCATGGTCGTGGCTGGAGGCACCCAGCTCACTCTTGCTTGCAGCTTGGGTCAGCAAGAAGCTGTTGGCTTCGGGGGATGGAACCCTGAAGGAGGCCTCCTACAGGCCTTCTTAATCCCCATTACATTCGTTCCCTAATATACTTTTCACCTTCAGCAAATAGTGCAAATTTGAATTTTTACTCACTGATCAAATATTTACCCTGTGAGCTGCCAGTCTGGCTGAGTTTAGACTTCTACAATTCTCCACGTTTGTATTAAATGAATTAGCATTTTATTCTTGGCCCGCTGGTTTAGGAGTCAAAGGTGAGATAGGAAGACCAGAGATAGCAGCCCAAGCGATTCTCCATGAAGAATAGGTTCAGTTTAGTCTTGTGTCTTAGTGTAAGTGACAGGTCTTCTAAACAACTCATCAGTATTTTAAAACATTGTTTTGGAACACACAGAAGATAATTGCTTCTAAAGAGCAACTTTCTGTACTTCTCATCTGCACGACATACATCTTATCTCCAATATCTGTTATCCAGGAAAGTGGGTTAAAGGTTCATCTCATTGTTTATTTGCCATACAAACTTGGGCAAATCAGGTCCTCATTCTGAGCCTCAGTTTCCTTATCAGCATAGTGGGTACAATAACATTACCCCCACCAGAAGGTTGTCACAAAAGTCAAAAGTCAAAAGTCAAAAGAAATATTGGAGGTGACAACACTGTAATATGTAAGACACTGAATAAAGAGTTGAATAAGACTAGAAACTGGAGCTGTTTTTAAATATAGCACTCAAATTCGCTCATACTCCTCTTATCAAGAACTGGGGTCTATGGGGCCGGCCGAGTGGCGCGATGGTTAAGAACTTGGAATGCCAGAGGGCCCCGGTTCGGATCCCACATATGAGGGCCAGTGATACTGCACCCTCTACAGCTAAGATGCTGAAGAACAGCTCAACCTGGAGCTGGGCTGCCAGGAGTCGCCGGCGACGGTGTAGGCTGCAGCCCCTGTGGCAGTGGGTTGCCATGGGCTACCGCATGTAGCCAGCAGCCAGCGTGAGTGGCCAGCAACCGCACTGAGCGGCCGTCCAGAAGCCAGCGACTGATCTGCCTCACCTGGGAAGAGCGCAATGATGGTGCCAACTTGGGCCAGTGAAGCAACATCCTCCACAACTAGACTGAAGAACAAAACGACAGCAACTTGTCTGTTCCCCTTCCCCCAATTCCCCAGCACTGTTCCCATCCCCCGAATTCCCCAATAAAAATTAAAAAAAAAAAGAAAAAAGAAAACCAAGGACTTTTCACCAATAGCATTAAAAAAAAAAAAGAATTGGGGTCTATGTCCCTTCCCATTGAATCTGAGTGGGCTGGTGGCTGCTTCAGTCAATAGAACATGGCACATGTGACACTGTGTGACTTCTGAGGCTGTGTCAGAAAAGGTCATGTAGCTTCCATCTGGGACTCTTGGGGACAGTTACAGTGAGGGAAGCCAGTCACCAGGTAAGAAGTCCAACCACCCCAAAACTGCCCTGCTGGGGAGACCTGTACAGATGCTCCAGGGGACAGCCCATGCTGTGAGGCACCAGCCATGTGAGAGAAGCATCTAGACTGAGCCCCCATCACTGGGTGGTCTCAGTGGATGCCACGAGGAGCACAAGAATCGCCCAACTAAGCCCTGCCAACAGATCTGTGAGCATAACAAAATGCTCGTTATTTTATGCCACTAAGTTTGGGGTCATTTGTTACAAAAGCAGTAGTTACTGGAACAAAAACTATTCATTTATTAAGTTCTGATACCTGCCAAGAGATCAAATCCCCCACCTCTTGTTTTGTTTCCTCATCTCTATTTGACTTTAAGAGACAAGGTGAAGTGGGATTTCTTATAACCCAACTTTGCGGATATGGAACTGCAACGTGCCCAGGTGTCCATGGAACAATGGAAGGCTTGAACCCAGGAGCTCTGCTTCCCGGGCCCCTGCTTATCCCACAGGACAGAGCTGCCAGGACCTCAGAGAGGAAGGCTATCCTCATGGGTTCTGACCTCATGTAAAAGAATTACTAGGAAACTCCTAATTGCCAAGCAATAAAGTAAATGGGTGCCACAGAAAACCACAAATAGCCCATCATCTACAATTAATTTCCTCTTGACTTGGGAATGCTGGGGGGTTTGTCGTTGAAGCAGGTCGTCCTTCCTACTTAGGTTTGGGCTCCTTCTAAAATGCAAAAAAAAAAAAAGAAGGAGGAGGAGGAGGAGGAAAGAAACATACAAACAAACAAAAGAAAAAGGGGCGGGGGGGGGGCTAGCCTTCCCAGAACCTACACTGCCTGGAAGGAACTTGGTGTGGCCCAGAAGGGCGTGATACACGTGCCAGCAGTGGCCTGCCAGGGATCTTTAAAATACCCTGCTTCAGAGAATCCGGAAAGTGAGCAACCCGCACCTGGAAAACAGGTTGCTGGCTGTGCAAAGGTTTCCAAGTCTGGTTCCCGTTTACACTTGCCGAAGCGCAGCCTTCTAATTCCAGCCGCTCATAAAAAGGCACGTAGGTCTTCTGTGACGTCAAATCACTCTTTCAACTGAGCATAATTTCTTTCAATGATGGGCTTGGAGGGGTTTCAGCGACAGTGGGGTTTTTTTTTAATGAATCATAAACATGCAGATCAGATTTAGTGTTATGACTGTGGTGCACAGAGCGTCACTGTTAATTCTTGCTAAGCGCTGACAGCAGGATCAACCCCCAAACAGCACAGGCAAATACACCATCCCAGCCCCGGGGGCTTAGAGACTGCATAATTACAGACGACGCACAGTAGTCATTATCATCACCAGAACATTTCAGCCCAGGCAAGCACCCCGATTCAGAGAGCCCCTTGGTGAGCCCACCTGCTCGGGTTCCCTCAGCCAGAGAGCTCAGCCCCCTATCTCTAGAACAGGACTCTGGGCAGAGGTCACCAAAAGCAGGGCAGGGTAGGCTGAGCCAGAGTGCCCACTCCCCCGTCCTGAAGGTTGCAGTCCGTGGCATTTTGAAGCTTGCTCAGAAATGCTGCTGAGTTTGAGCTGGAAGAGAAAGGGTGCAGAGCTGTGCAGAATGCATGCCAGGTTTTGCTAAATGCCGAACAGCTGAACAAGTCCCCAGGGCTGAGGAAAGAGCGTTCTCTTTCCCTGCGAGCCACTCCGCTCGCTTGCTGGTGTCTCTCATCAAAGGAGTGGGGGCTGAAAGTCAGAGCGCTTGGCTGGGGTGCCCTGTCACTCTGCGTGCCCTGGATGGCCCCCCGGCGTTGCAGGGAGGTGGGGGGGGGGAGGAAGACAACAGGAGTCACCACCACTCTGCCGTTTTCACAGCGCTAAGTAAGGGCATCATAAAACCCGCATCTAGAATTCCTACTCCATCTTTCCTCCAAAAGCTTTAAAGGGAAAACCAAACTCCTGGGGTCTGCTGAACTCTGCTGGGTTCTCCTTGCTCCTGTTCTGTCAACCTGCAAATATTTAATGAGCCTCAGCCACATGCGAGTGATGGAGTCAGAGCTAAGAGGGCTAAAGAGGATAGAACACAGGCAGCCTCAGGTCCCGTAGGATGGGAAAGTGATTTTAGATCTTTCAATTCAATGTTCTATTGCAGGAGCGCCAGGGATCGCCAGTTATTACCCATCGTTCCAGAATGTCTGCTTTGTGCAGCATGCTTCACGTACAGATTCTCACTCGGTCCTTGAGGACACCATGAGGTGGGTGTTACCACCGCCCACTCAACAGATGAGGAAACTGGGAGACTCAACTTTGACAATCTGCTCAAAGGCACCCAGCTGATGAGGCTCCGAGTTTGAATGGAGTACTGTTCTCTTTGACGCTGATACCAGGCCCTGTAGATCAGTGGTCCACACCCTAGGCCACACACTAGAATCCCGGGAGAGCTTTCAGAAAACCCCAGGCCCAGGCCACACTCCAGACCAAAGTCTGAATTGCTGGAACTGGGATGGAGGCATCGCTACTTTTTAAAGCCTCCAAAGTGATTCCAACGTGCGGTCAAAGTTAAGCACCGGTGTTTGGGACCACTACAGTCATCCTTCTTTCACTTTCTTTCCTCCCTTCCAATAATATGCATTAGTCCCTATTAAATGTCAGGCAGGGCACTAGATAGTCAATAAATGAGCTTCCTGTCCTCTAAAGTAGTGGTTCTCAGGGAGGTGTGTGTATGTGTGTGTCCCAGACAATTACCCAGAGTGACAAGAAGGGGACCCTGACAGAAATGAGCCCACAAGAGTGGCCAAAGTAGCGGCAGAAATCGGGGTACAGTCTAGGGAGCCCAAAGGTCCTTGAACAGCAATCCTCTAGCTCTGCTTAGAGACTTCAGCAAAAGGTGAGGTTTGGGGCCAACCACCCCAAGCTCAGAAATTCTATTCCTAAAGTGGCTTAAATCTCTCCAAGAGGAGAAAGATGCACACCAGTGGAGGCCTAAGCTCAATGCCAGGCCTACAGGGTCACCCATAACCAAACAGGGAGCTCTCAGACGATTCCTGTCGCACCACCCATCAAGCCACTGGTATAGGCTCTGCCAGGCCAAAGGGTCCCCTTCTCCATTGTCAGGAACAGGAGGGGAGTGGTTGCACCCTGCTTCCTTTTGTATAACCCTCCCTCCAGAAGCCAGGGAACAGAGCTACAAATCAATTGTTTTCAAACTAAAAAATGCTCTGATGGGTGCACTTCTTGCATTTTGCATCTAAAAGAATACCAGGCGTCCTATGTCAAGTGAGATACAGTGAACTTTCTCGGGCAGCAGCAGAATTGTTTTTATCTTTAAGACATCACGTGTAGGGCAAACACTAACCCCTCACTTAACCCGCATCAGAGAAGAATGGGTTGTTTTAAAGTAATGAATTTGCAGGCTAAGGAAAGCTCACCCCTATAAACTCCAAAACTTAAAGACAAAAGCGCACTTATTTTTAAATAAACCATGTCTAAACTGCATTACACATTTCCCTGTCTCCTTTGACAGCGCTGACACAGTTGAAGTGGTCTTGGTGGCCCATTCACTTGGAACACGGACAACTGTGTCATTCTGAAAGACAAGGTGGCCTTCTGTGTCAATTTGCTCCTTCACTAGGTGGCCCCACCCTGCTATCCTTCTTGAGCTCTTGTTTCTGGTTTGTTCCCGTCTCTTCTTGTGCTCAGATATGGACAATAACCCTTCGTGCTGCTTTCAGTACCTCAGAGGCCTCTCAGTCTATGCCCACACCAGAATTCATAAGCTTTCTCTCCACCTTGCTCCTTTTCCTCTGTATTCCCGACCATAGCTAATGGCGCCTGTGTTCACCCAAGTCATTGAAGCCAAAACAAAAACAAAAACGAAAGCAGGAGTTGGAAGGAATTTCAGAGTCATCTAGTTGGTTGGGATAGTTCGTGAAGTAAGAGTAATGAGGCTCTGATGAAAAAGGATCTGAACACTTCAATGATGAACAGTCAAAAGACTTTAGAGCAGGGAATTCCTAACATATTTTGGCTCTCCTAGATTGTTCCAGATACTTGAGGTTGCTGAGTCAAGTAATTTCTGAATAAGCAAGGTGCCGTGGTTCACAGTATGCTGTGTTTCCTTTTGGTTAAGGCGGCAGAAAGAAGCTATAATTCAGGGGCTTGATGGGAGTGTTTGACTTCTGTCCTCTTCTCATTCCCCCCATTATACAATTCTCCAAAGGGCAGAGACTCCAAGTCAGAAAGGGGCAGCTGCTGGACCAGGGCCAGTGTGAAATGAGGGCTAGGCCTCCTGTCTCCCCTTTGTCCTTTTCCTTTCCTCCTCTATGAGAGTGTCCCCCACCACCCTCGCCCTACCCGCAGTCCCTATCTGCCTCATGCACCAGCCAAAAACCAAGGCAGGGGCAGCACTGTCCCAGAATAAGAGACTGGCCTAGCAAATAAGGCTTGTTGAAGTCCACCGAGAGGAGTCCAGCTCTCGGACAGGGGCAGACCACCGCATTCGGGAGCTGACTCAGAAAAAGGATTTGGTCGGTGCACCTGGAGCAGACCAGGGTGGCCAGGCGTGACTCACCAAACTCAAAAGATCGATGTGTAAGTCAGATGCCAACACAGTGTTCGTTTTACACCTCTTGACTGCATGCTGACCACTCCCTGCCTTGAACACAATCTACCAAACTGGTCACAATGGGACAGGCTAGGCCAGAGCTTTCCTTGACCGCCCAAGATGGTAGCCCTACGTTGCAGGTGGGCCAGCTATCCCCAGGCCTGCCCCTAGATGAGCGTGAAGGGGAAAGGTTGGGGAGAGTGAGGAAGGGGGACTGGCCTGAAGAGGGTTTCTCATTTTCCCAACCCTCTAAACTGGCTCTGAGTGACACTTATGTAAAATAAGTCCCTCCAGCCTTCCCCAACCAGCTTCCAGGAGCCCGGTGGCCAAGCATCAAACTGATTTAAGATTCTGGAGTCTCAGATGAAGCCTGAAAGGAGACGGGAGGAGAGATGGCACGGTGTTCTCCTCTGGACACCCATCCCGCTTCTCCTGGGCACCAGATCTGCTCCCCTGCTCAGGGCTGCCCAGGTACCCCCTGCTGTGCCCCGTCACTCACCGTGGGAGCTGCTGGGAGACCAGCCTGGCAAAACAGCTCTCCCACAGCCTCCTCGCCGACCTCCCTGGCAGCTTTCTCTTTGGCTAACACAGGAGCTTTGGAATGAGACAGGGAGAGAAAGACATGAGTGGTGGGGGTGGGGCACCTCTCTCGGAGCTTATTAAAAATCTTTTGTGTGCCATAGAATAAGTCCAGTCTTGTTCGTCCTGCTCCCCCAGCACTTAACTTTTTCAGGCCTGATGAGCATAAACGCTTCAGTTAGTCCATGAAACCGAAGACCCTCCTTGGCCTTCAACTGTGTCTGGTTTTCCTTTATGTGGCCATCATAATTAGACAGTGGCCCGATCCAGTGGCCCGGGGTGGCTGCTCCGGCTCTCCACAGCCCTGTCGTGTCTCTGAGGACCCACACGCTGTTCCAGGCTGGCAGAACAGCCTGGAAGGAAAGCCCGTTGTCAAACAAATCATCGTTCTGGGAACACAAAGCCGCGGGGACTCTGGGGGTGCTGCTGACACTCGGGGCGGCAGCATCAGAGAGTCGCGTCTCCTGTGTGGCGCTGAAGCCCCAAGTTTGGAGACAGAAAGCTGGCTCGTGGCCAACAGCAGCGGCGGCGGCCACCTTATCTAAATAAAAGGAGAGGGCGCAGAGCACAGTGTTATCACAGGCCCACAACAGGCTCTGAGAGGGGAAGGGGTGGGTGGATGCTGCGTGGGTGGTTTCGTGTTGCGATGTTTTTTTCTTTTGTGACTGTTGTTTTCTTTTTTATCTATTCAGTTTTGTAGTAGTCAACAGCCGGGCGCTTGGCAAAACCTGGCAGCAATACCCACCCGGCCCTTTCCAGTCCAAACGGCTTCTGTCAACTTTTACAACCCCGCGCTAAAACTCCAGGCACGTCTCTTATTGCCAGCACCAGGTTATTTATTTGCCCTGCCTGTCTGGCCTCACATTTTTCACGTGTGTGTTACCCCTGCAGTTACTTCAACGTCCCTCCAGCCCTTAAAATGCCAGAAAGCCCAGCTCAATGAAGAGCTGTGAGGTGTTCCGGCATTTCATGTTTTTAGGGTCCTGCGTTGGTTCATGTCACTTTCATTTCCATTCAGCTTTTGACCTGAAGGAAGAGGAAGACTTCTCCATTGTGAAAACTGCTCTCTTTCCCTGGAAATCATTGTTACTAATAATAACCTCACCAGGCACGCCGTCAGAATGCGCCACGTATGCCCCCTGCCCGCTGGGGTCGGGCACACACACGACTCAGAGGGGACACAGCTGGCCCAGGTCAGTCGGTGAGAGCCATAGCCTTGGCCAGTCCTGCAGCCCAATCCAGGTTCTGGAACCCTGGTCATGTCCTGGAACTGGGCTTTTCATTCTTTTTTAATCCTCTACACAAACAGCGTGTGTGTGTGTGTGTGTGTGTGTGTGTGTGTGTGTGTGTGTGTGTGCGTGCGCGCTTGCGCCTGTGTGTCTGTGTCTGTGTGTGTGGCTTTGAAATCATCCAAAAAAAATAAAAAGGGTTTTCATGGTTGAGCCTGACCCGGTGCAATGCAGAATATATTATTTCGTTCAGAGCGTGGATAGCAGATCTGCACGTGAAACACAGATCAAACACGGCCCACAGAAACAATGGTAGGAAGCATAACCAGAGTGAATTGATTCCTTGATCCTGCTGTACCAAAAAATTAAAGAGAAGCACTCCTGGGGTTTTTAGCCCAGATACGACTTCAGCCACAGCCGCGTTTCCCATGTTCCAGCATCTCTTGTTCTGGCTTCCCTTTTTCCGTGTATGAGACATGGGATGGAGTAAGCAGTGCCGAGTCCTGCAGGTCCATCTGGCTTTTTAAAAAAATTACATAGCTCCATTCCTTTCTCCTCAGTACATGCACAGGTATGGCACATGTGCACAAGAACACACACAGACACACACAGAGGCTAGTTTTACTTTGTCCCCAGAACTAAACACTAAACAGGACAGACTGCCATTTACCCCAACAGGACAAAAGGAAGGCAGAAAAGGCTCTGTCAGGCTTCAGGAAAAATCCTTAAAGCAAAGAAAGTTCTAATCCCCAGTTTGAGGCCTGTCCAGCTTCTCCATCCCCAAGTGATGACGTGGCCCTTTCGCTCTCAAAGATCTGTTTAAATACGTAGGTGGTCTAGCTCTAGTCAGCTGGTTTTTCTGTCGGCAATGACCCCGGGCTGACCCCAGCCCTGAAGATCCTCAATTGCCCTGCTGGCTAAGTGCCGGAGGATAGAGCTCACAGCCCACCCCAGACCTTCTGATGGGCCACCAAGGCCACCCTATTGGGCTGCTCAGCTGCAGCCAGCGTCCTCTCCTGACCTTTACTATAATCCCGAGGCCATCTTTTATTTGGACACCACAGTCCAGTCTGATCCCCAAGTCCCAGCTTCGCTTGCTGGAAACAAGCCAGGGATGGCCACAGGCTGGCTCCAGAGGGCTCCCCAAAAGAGGCCTCAGGAGGGCAGGCCCAGCTCAGGCAGCCTCTGGCTGAGATGGAACGGAGATCACAGATTTGAGTCTCCAAGGTCTGAGTTCAAATTCCAGCTCTCTCATTGGCTGCAACCTTGGGTTACTGTGTCACCTCCCTGATCCTGCTGTCTACATCAATCAAATCAAAGAGGAGAGGCCATGTGAAGATGGAGCAGAGAGATATCTGAGAAAAAGATGCTGGCCTTGAAGTTTAGAGTGATGTGACCACAAGCTAAGGAAGGCCTGCAGCCACCAGAAGCTGGAGGAGGCAAGGAACAGATTCCCTCCCGGAGGGAACAAGGCCCTGCCAGCACCTAGATTTTGACCCGGTAAGATCAATTTCAGACTTCTGGCCTCCAGAACAACGAGAGAATAAACTTTTGTTGTTCTAAGCCACCGAGTTTGTGGTCATTTGTCATAGCAGCAATAGGAGACTAATACAGGTTTGACTGATACAGGTCACCAACTAGCTTCCATGAGATGGTGCTAGACACTGTGACCTGGCTATCTTATATGTGTGGGACCAAGCTCGTGAAGTGGTGGGCAAGGCAGACATTATCCCCTTTCCTGAGTAGGAATTGGAGGCTCCCAGAAATTGAGCATCTGCTCAAAGTCACATGGTGTTTGGTGGCAGAGTTGTGACTAGAACAAAGGTCACCCAGAGTGTGGTGCTGCTCCCTCTCCAGCACCCACCATGCCCTATGCACACTCTCTCCCATCTGGACAATTCTAAGCAAGTGGAAATGAGGGGTCAGCCTCCAGTGTTAGCTGAGCAAGGCCTCCGAGGACCTGGAAGAAAAGTGGACCGCTCTCCACCCTCTTCCTGGTCCTGGTGTTTGTATTTGGACAAATGCAGCTGTGGAGGCCAAGTTGGGGGTAGAAACCCCACCCTGAGTTGCATTTCTCCTCCCAAAGGAAAGGGAATCCAGAGATGTGAATTCTCCCTCAGTGACTCACCTCCCAGTCGTGTCAGGCCTCCCAGGCTTCAGATTCCTCTGCAGTGACATGGAAATACTAACAGGGCCACCCCCTCCTCAAGGCGCTGTGGGATTAGCGAATGCACGCCTGTGGCAGAAATGCCTGGTGAGTTGATTGCTGGAGACTCTCCCGCTCAGGACTCCTCGGGAACAGGAGGGCCTCAGGGAAGCTTGACCGGGGGTGCCTCACAGGGGACCCACCAGGAAAGTCCTGCTCATCCCCTCACCCACGTGGGGCCCAGCCATGCCTCCTGATCCTGCCCAGAGATCCTGGGACAGTCAGGGACCCTGGGGGCTGGACCTTGAGACTCTGGTTGTTCTCTCTCTCTCTCTCTCTCTCTCTCTCTCTCTCTCTCTCTCTCTCCCTCTCTC
>NW_017731357.1:6791133-6847598 GCF_001890085.2 Hipposideros armiger | reverse complement strand
CTCTCTCTCTCTCTCTGTCTCTCTCTCTCTCTCTCTCCCTCTCTCCCTCTCTCCCTCTCTCTCTCTCTCTCCCTCTCTCCCTTCCACTCCAACCCTGTCACCATCCCCTTCTCTCTTGCTCCTGTCCTTTCACACTCCTCCGTACCCTCTTTTCTTTCTTTCTCTCACACTTTCATACTCTGTCAAGCTCTCTTGATGCTCCTGATGGCCCAGAGCTCCCCATTGGGATCAGGCTGAGGCCAGACTCCCCCTGAAATGACCTCCTTGCCTAACCTCCTCCTCTGCCTCTCCTGCTTCCCTCACTCCCTCACAGGCTTGGCCTCAGAGCACACTCGCCATAAATCACGTGCACGTGATTCCCCGGCTCAGGTTTTGCTTCTAGAGAACTCTTATCTAAGATACCGCATGAGGTTCTAGGGAAGCAAAACCAGCAAAGACATGCCCTTGTCATCCTGGCCTGGTGGGAGAAGTGGGTAGAGAATCCAGGACAGTCTCCAGTGTTCTAGGTGCTGTGATGGAGGTCTGCTCAGCCCACCACAGAGCACGGGGGAGCAGGTGACCTATTGAGTGTGTGGAGGGGTAATTAGGGAAGGCTTCATAGAAGAGGAGACCCACACTAATGAGAAAGCAGGGGAGGGAAGGGAGATGAAAAGGGAGTAGGAGAAAAGACAGGGCCACAGTCTAATTCACCAGGGGGCTGTCAGCTGCTGCGTGTGGCTGGAACACCGGGTGAATAGGGTGGTGACACAGGGTAGTAAGGCTGGAGAAGTTGCAGGGTCTCATCACAGCAGGCCTCTAGGGGCTCAGCTAAGGAGCTCAAATTTTCTCCCGAGGGCAGTAGGGAGCTACGGAAGGTTTTAGAGAGATCCAGGTTTGTTTCTGAGAGGTTACCTTAGCTGCAGAATAGAAAGATTTAAGTGAAGCAGCTGATGGCAGGGGTTTGAACAAGATGACCTCTCAGGTCCCTTTCAACCTGGAAGTTCTAGAAGTCTCCAGAGAAGACAGGGAGAGCCATGGGACATGGAGAAGAAAGTAAGGCAAGAGCTGACCAGTCAACTCCCCTTGACAGCAACTATCAGGAGAGGTGAACAGAGTAAGCAGCAGACAGAAGGCCTGCCTGTGTGCTGGGCTCAGCCACACGCTGCCAGCCCTGATCCAGAACCATTCGCACTTGGGCCCATTACGTGACCAGGCCCCGAGGTGTCCAGGGCGAGCAGACAGGAAGGAGGACAGGCCACAACAGCAGAGACAGCAAGACAATGATGAACTGGGGAGAAGCTGCGTGAGGCCCTGGGACAGAGCCAGGTGGGTGCCAGGCCCCTTTATTCTTCTGAGAGGTACATCTGCTTGGGGCCTTCTCCACCCCTGCCTACATCTCAGCCCTGAACTCCTCCCCCTCCCCCCACCCACGGTGGGGCCAGATGGGGGGAGGGGTGTTCGGGCCACCACCAGTGTCCCCAGAGGCCCAGGCAGGGCTCAGATCACCCCTCAGAGGGAGGCTCGACCTGCGGTCTCTCTGGAAGTGTGGTGATGAGCAAAGCTGGAACAGCAGACAACAAATAGCCGGGGTTGGGGGGGGGGGTTTGCACAGCCAAGGGATGCTCCTCATTAGAATGCAGTGCACTTCCACCAGCCTCTCTCCAGCGCCGCGGCCACTCTTGCCAACAGCTATGTGCAGAGCTGCGGGGAACAGGGCAGGACAAGGCGCCCGGAACCAGGAGTCCCAGGAAGACAAGGAGATGCTTGTCAGAGTTCTGGGAACTGGCAGAGGTGGCAGGCCCAGAGCAGGCCCAGGCTGCCTGCAGAGGCTGCCTGCACCACGCCCCTCAGCACCCTACCCACTGTCCTTTCTGCCTGACTCCCTCTTCCCTGGCTTTCTAAGACCCTGTGGCAGAAGGAGCCAGCTTTAGTTCTTCCTATGTCTTTCTGCAAACACAGCGAACTTCTTCTAATGGAGCGGGGGAGTAGGAGTGTGTGGGCAGGGCAGGGCTGAGTGAGTTAGGCGGAGTGGAGGTCTCTACCATGCAGCTGTAAGTTATTCTCTCCCCTGCCCTCCAGGGGTCTAACAGGAGGGGACAGATACAGTGAAAAGCACCCTCGGTGCAACCAGATATGGAGGATAAATGGCACTCTGTACTGAATAACCCCAGGAGGAGCCATGCGGGGAAAATCATCACATAGCACTCACTATGCCCCAGGCACTGCTCTAAGCCGTCAGCGTGCTTTCACTCATTTCCTCCTCACCAGGCTCTGACGCAGGTGCTAGTACTCGCCCCCATTGTACAGATGAGGCAGCTGAAGCACAGAGACGTTGACTATTTTGCCCAAGATCACATAGGTAGAGTGGGATTTGTCCCAAGTGGTCTGGCTCCCAGAGTCTGTGCCCTCAACCACCAGGCCAGACAAAAGGAATAAGGGCATCTCTTTGGTCTTTGCGGCAGCATTGGTGCATAGTGGAGAGCACAGGGCCTTGAGTCATGTAGACCTGTGTCACTCTAAGTGGTCTTGAGCAAGCCCCTTGACCTCTCTAAGCCTCAGTTTCCTCACCAGGAAAATTCAAATAACAATAGTCCAGCACCTTCCTGAAGGCAGGAAGGGGTTAAATGAGCGAAGGGGTGTGGGGCTCTTACCACAGGGACCACCAGGACACAGCTTGATTTGCGTGGGCCTTTAAGAGCCTCAAGTCCCTTTCACATTAATTCATTTGACTTGACCTTGACCGAGGAGAAATCAGGTGGGAGCTGTGGGGGACTGGCGCCAGGGCCTCTGGAAGGATGAGGGCTTCAGGAATGGCTTATAAAGGGAGGCAGGTCTTGCTTCTCCCCAGTAGAATAACCAGGTCCCCAGAGCGTCTCCCCCAAGCCACCTACCTCAGCTTTATCTTACTTCTCTCCCTCCCCCGCCCCCCCCCTTCCAACTCTTCAGCCAGGGATAGGACAATCCTCAGCAGCCAGGGTGTTTAAGACCAGAGGCCCCAAGTCAGCCGGCATCCAGATGACAGACCTGAATCTGAGGCCAAGAGTGAGGGAGAAAAGGCTGCCGGGAGAGGAGAGGAGATGCCCCCGCCCCCACCCCACCCCATTGAAGAGCTACAGAGCCAGCCTGGGATTAGCTCCCCACAGAAAAGCCACCCTCCGGCTCCACCCCCACACAAGGATTTGTAGATGGCTCCCTGTTGCAGATCTAGAGCCCTCCTGGCTGGCATCCACCAGCCTCAGATGCAGTTAGGAGAAAATAATGTGTAAATGAGAGCTGGAACCTGTGCTGCCATGGGCATGCATAAGCGGCTCTCTAGGAGGGTAGGCTTCATCCCTGGGCTGCTGTCCACCTCTGTGACCTCACAGCTCTGTGACCTCGCCCCTCTGTGACCTCACAGCTCTGTGACTTTGCACTGGCTCTTCCTTTGCTGAGCACCCTCCCCACCCCATTTTATCTGCCTGGAAATACCATTTCCAGCTCCAGCTCCTTCATGGCACTTTATCTGCTGAAATCACACACACACACACACACACACACACACACACACACGGGTTCAAGTTTATCTTCCTTTCCTTATGCCCAGGTTGTAGCACGTATATACCTTTGTTGAAGAGAGTACCACACAGTGTTCCATGTTTTTCCTTGACCTGGCTACCCCCAGTTCCAGTTATCTATTGCTTCATAACAAATTACTCACACCTTAATGGTTTTAAACAGCAACATTTATTTTGCTCACCAATCTGGTGGAGACAGCTCATCTCTGTCCCACTCAGCATCAGGTGGGGCAGCTGGAAGGTAGTACTGGCTCATCTGAAGGCCCCTCTCATGTCTCGGGGTTCCCACTGGCCATCGGCTGGGACCTCAGCTGGAACTGCGGCCAGAGCCCCTACACATGGCTTCTACATGTGGCTGTTGGGCTCCCTCCCAGCACGGTGGCAGGTTCTGAGGGGAAGCACCCCAAGACCAGGCAGAAGCTCTAGTCCCCTTTATGGCTTCACCTCAAATGCCACACAGCATCACTTCTGCTATAATCCTAGATCTTCCAGTTCCCAGGGAGGCAACACAGACCCCACATTTCAGTAGAGGAGTGTTATCAGCCTATTGAAAGACAAACATGTGGAATGGCATGTATTGATGCAGCCACCGTTAGGAAGTACAATGCCACATTGTACTAGACTATATGATCCATGAGGACAGGTGGCATTAAATGGTGCTAAAAAAAACAACAACAAGGGCCAGCCGAGTGGCGCAATGGTTAAGAACTGGCTTGGGACGCCAGAGGGCCTCAGTTTGGATCCCACATATGAGGGCCAGTGACACTGCCCTCCACAGCTAAGATGCTGAACAACAGCTCAACCTGGAGCTGGGCTGCTGTGAGTCGCCGGTGACAGCGTAGGCTGCTGCAGCCTCTGTGGCAGTGGGTTGCCATGTGCTACCGTGTGTAGCCAGCAGCCAGCGTGAGTGGCCAGCAGCCGCAGTGAGCGGCCGTCCAGAAGCCGGCGACTGATCTGCCTTGCCCGGGAAGAGCGCAATGATGGTGCCAACGTAGGCCTGTGAAGCAACGTCCTCTACAACTAGACTGAAGAACAAAATGACAGCAACTTCCCCTTCTCCCAATTCCCCAGTGCTGTTCCCACCCCCCAACTCCCCAATAAAAATCTTTTAAAAAAAACAACAAAACAACAATGCTGCAGAAGGACAGGAAGGACTGAGGGAGCAAGGAAGAAAGAGAGGAAGGGAGGGGTTTTATAACAAAAGTGCTGGAAGTTGCTGAGGGGATCACCTAGCCTAACGCTTCCATTTTAGAATGAGATAACTAAGATTCAGATGTGTACATACCGTGTCCAAGGGCACAGAGCCAGTTCAGTAAATCCAGTCTCTGAGTCCCCCTCCTCCCCATGGTGGGGGAGGGAGGGCCCCTTGACATCTATCTACTTGAGTTCTTAGGCCTGCCCAGTCCTCAGAGCCAGTGCCATCTTGGCATTTGGGGAACATCAGCCCCATCCTTGGACTCAGTCTCCCCAGACTTTGTTTCTTAGGCCTGGTCTCCATCAGACCCATGCCCTAGTCCCTGCCTGCCTCCCATGTATGAGCTGGACTGGGGCCAGTGGCCAAGGCCCACCTCCCCTTGCCCTGGAGCCGACCCTCCCTTCGGCCTGCTGTCAGCCTTCCTGGACCTCCATGTGTCAGCCCATCCAGGGCCACTTGACCATCAGACCGCCCCACCCTCCTCCCAACCCTGCCCCAGACAGTGTGTGGTCAGGGAGAGAGCCCTAGCTGAGGGGCCTGATGGATGTCAATCCAAACCCAGGCTCAAGTTGGTATGACCCAAGACATGAGGACTCCTGGCAGGTGAGCAGGACTCACCAGGTAATCGGAGGTGCTCATAAACGGCAGGTCCTCTTCTCCACCTTTCCCTGATCTTCTGTGACCTCAGGAATGGCAGAATGCTCAGCTCAGGGCTTTCCTGGATTCCAGAAAATGGAGTTTGGGAGGGAAGACGATGCCTGTGCTCTCAGCCCTGGCTAAGGAAAGTAGCAAAGCCAGCCTGCTTAACCACTGTCCCCTGTGGGGGGTGGGAGGACGAGGAGTGACCCACCAGCCTTTCTCCCCCAGCCTGACCAGAATGTCCCTCACTATCGTCCAACTCCCACTACACCATTTCTATAGTCACCAAATAGTCCAGTTATCTCTTGCTGCATAACAAATGACCCAAAAACTTAATAGCTTAAAACAACAATTTTATATCTGTCATGATGTCACACAGTTAGGAATCCAGGCAGGACTCACTTGGGCAATTCTTCAGCAGCACCTGACATTAACTGGGGTCTCTTGGTGGCATTCATCTAGTGGCTATGCTGCCTGAAGGATCCAAGATGGCTTCACTCCCATGACTGCTGCCTTGACAGAGGAATCTGGAAGTCTGGATCAGCTGGGCCTCCTTCCCTGGCTCTGGGGCATCACGACCTCTCTCCATGGGGTCTCTCCAGAAGCATGGTCCAACTTTTGACACGGTGGCTCAGGGCCCAAAAGGGACCAAGATAAAAGCTGCCAGTCCTCATAAAGACTAAGCCTGACACTGGCACAACATCACTCTGACATCCTCCATTAGTCAAAGCAGCCAGGGCCCAGCTCAGACTCAGGGAAAGGGTGACAGACCCCACCTCTCAATGAAAGAAGCATCAAAGCATCCATGGTCCTCTTGGATCTGCCAGAACCAAGTGATATTTGGACCTGGGGCCTAGGCTCCTGTGTAGGTCTGTCTGCTTGCCAGGCAGCTCTGTGCATAAGACCAGTCCCATGACACATGCCAAACTGAGCATGTTATGGGCTGAATTGTGCCCCCCAACCCAAATTCATATGTTGAAGTTCTAACCCCCAGGACTTCAGAATATGACTGCATTTAGAGATAAGACCCATAAAGAGGTGATTCATTTAAAATGAGGCTATTAGGGTGGCTTATTCCAATCTGACTGGTGTCCTTATAAGAAGAGGAAATGTGGACACACAGAGAGACATCGGGGATGAGCACAGAGGAAAGGCCATGTGAGGGAGGGCACAGTGAGAAGGTGGCCATCTGTAAGCCAAGGAGGGAGGCCTCAGGAGAAACCAACCCTCTGACACCTTGATCTTGGACTTCCAGCCTCCAGAATCATGAGAAAATTAATGTCTGTTGTTTAAGCCACCCAGTCTGTGACACTGTGTTATGGCTGCCCGATACAAAGTTTTTCCAGGTAATTAATACACTGGCATTTTGGTATGTGTCACTCTCTAGTGAATTTGGTGAAGAGTCTATTACCCAGCTGCTTTAAGAGTTTGATTAACACAATCCAAGTTCACAGAACAGACAGTGGAACAAGGAATCCAGTTCAGATCTTGCAAAGGTGAGGCTTCAGCCAAGCCCTTTGGGGAGCCCAGCCAGGTGCAGTCAAGGCATGTGGCAGCCCAGAGCAGGCAGCCAGTCATCGCCCACCTGTCCTCACCTCACCTACCATCCCGGAGTCTGGGCAGGAGCAGTGGGCCTCAGCTGGACCTTGGCCAAGATCCCATGACCCTTTTGGAAAGAGGCTGAAGGGACAGATAAAGGACGTGGGTCTCTCGTTCAGCATTCAGAGTGTCCAGGCATTGGCAGGGATGACAGATGTTTGTCAAGCAGACCACAGCAAGCGCTTCTTTGGCTTGTCCCCTTGGCACCTTTCACGGCCTCCTGCACAACTCTGTGCTGCAGTTTCTGCCCCTCCCTTCATGTAGGATGGTGCTGTTTGACTCCAATGGAAAATGATAGCCTCCAAGATGGGATGTCCAAAGAGAGCTTGAGTTCCAGGGAACGGGAGATGACTGCCAGGGCAGCGATGATTATTATTGCTGTCATTTCCAGCAGTGGCACCTCTCCAGAGTGAGGCAGCTATGCATACTGGAGGCCCAGCTCATCTGCTCTGTCCCTGCCCAGGCCGACTCCCAGTCAGCATGTCCAACTGTCGCGCACTGGGGTTGGGTCACTTGTTTAAGGTTTTCTGTACCCAGAAAAACAAGCAGAGTACCAAGAAGAAGGCGACAGTCCTGCTGGGAGCCCTACCTCTGAGAAACAGGACCCCCGCCACTGAGCCATCAGCCTGGGTCTTGTGCTTCCACCAGAAGCCACCCACTCACCCACCCAGTGGCCTGGGTTCCCAGGTTAGGGGAGGACGGGCCACTCAGGAATGGTGTCACACAGGGCAATCTCTTCCCACGGCTGGGGGATGGTGAGTTGGGCAGGTGGACGCCCAGCAAAAAAGGAGGTTTTGGTCCACCCTGTCCAGAAACGTGACTGACCTGCTGCAGCTAGAAACAGAGGAGGGAAAACAATGAAGACTCACAGCAGAGGCCCACGTTTCCCGAGGTCTGGCAGGAAGCTTAGTCCTGGCCTAGGGCCTCCCGGGCAGAAGCTGCTTTCATCCTTGCAGCAACTTCAATAAAGATTGCTTTATTATTTTAGCTTCATCATATAAGGGCAAACTGAGGCCCAAAGAGGGGAGGGAGGTGACAGATTCAAGGTCATGCAGCTAGTAAGAGACAGAGCCCAGATTCAAAGCCGAGACTGTCTGATTCAGTTTCTGGGTCCTTAAAGCTTGCACTATGCTATGCCGCCAGGGTAAGGAGCTGCAGTGGGTCCATGCATGTGTCTGTGTGTGCACGCACATGTGTGTGCGTGTGTGAGTGCCAGTCATAGAAATAGATTGCGGCACAATGTAAGTAACAACTTAAATGACACCACTATTTTAAAACTTCATCATCATTTCCTGGCATGAGGGAATTTCTCACTGGCCCCAATTCATGGCCATGTTCACAGGCTTCTCTCTTTTGATCCCTCTTCTCTCCCCGCCCCTTTTTTTCCCCACTTGCAGACCAGCCCTGGAAAATTCTTCCTAATTTATTAGGCAGAGCAATTCAGTCCTCATTTAGCCTCACCCACCCACACAGACTGGAGAATAAGGCCCAATAAGGCTCATCAAAGTAAAGTATACAGATATTGAATTATAATGTTATACACCTGAAATTTATATAATATTATTAACCAATGTTACCTCAATAAATTTAATTTTTTTAAATGTTGCGATAGTTTGACGCCAGCCGGAGAAAAACACTCTCTTCTCTGCCCATCCCACCCTCTGCTGCGTTTCTCACTCTCCCCAATTTGAGACTAAGCTGGAAAAAGGCCAGCGTCAGCTAAAGCAATTGTCTTGCTTTACAGATGGGGACACTGAGCCCCAAATTGGCGACATGGTTTGTCCAATGCCAAGGAGCACATTTCAGGAGATTTCAGCCTAGAGCCCAGGGGCAGAAACGCCTAGAAGTTACTTAGCCCGGTGCTTCTTAATATTCTGCAGGTTGTATCTGCAGGATTGGCTTTGGCTGTTCCAGTGACAGAAAGCCTGTATTCATTATCTTTTGCTTGGTAACAAATTGCTCTAAAACTTAGCAACTTAAAACAGCAAACGTTTATTATCTCACACAGTTTCTGAGGGTCAGGAATCTGGGAGCAGCCTGGCTGGACGGTTCTTACTCAGGCTGCTGTCAAGCTGTTGTCTGGGGCTGAAGTCTCTCAAGACTTCACCGGGGCAGGAGGATTGGCTTCCAAGCTCACTCACATGGCTTTTGGCAGGAGGCCTCTGTTCCTTGCTACATGGGCCTCTTCTTAGGGCTACTCGTGACATAGCTACCCACAGAGCCAGTGATCCAGCAGACAGAGAGAGAGAACCTGAGACAAAACAGCAGTCTTTTTATAACCAATCTCAGAAGTGGCATGCCATCTCTTCTGCCACATGCTATTGATCATACAAACCAACCCTGGAACAATGGGGAGGGGACGGTACAAAAGTGTGAATTCCAGGAGGCAGGATCATGGAAGTCTATCTTAGAGGCTGCCTACAACAAAACTCAAGAGAGTAATGGCTTAAACAAGAGAAAAATGTATTTCCCTCTCTCACAGATAAAGTATATAGAAGCCGTCCAAAGTTGGTATAATGTTCCATCTTCATGAGGGACCCAGATCTCTTCCACCTTGTTTCTTTGCCACCTCATAGTCCAAAATGGCTGCTCAAGCTCTAACCATCACATCTGCACTCCAGCCAGCAGGAAGTAAAAGGGTCCCCTTCCCTTTAGGAACACTGCCTGGAACTTGCACATGACACATCTGCTTACATCCTCTTGGCCAGCAATTAATCACAGGTCCCATCCAGCCTGCAAAGGAGGCTGGAAACTGTAGTTTTTATTTCATGTGGACTATGGACCCAGAAAGAATTGGGGGCTCTATTACTACGAAGAAAGAAAACAAATAGATGTTGGGGGTCAACTAGCAACGTTGGTCTTCAATAACCCAATAAAAGAAGGCTACTAACCTTTTCACAGAAAAAAAAGAGATCATGTACGTGCAAAATTGTGCATACAACTTCAGAGGACTTGTGGACGCCGATGAAAGCAGTTCATGGATGTCACATGCAGAACCTCTGTAACTCTAGCCAGGACCTCACCTTATTCTTGTGTGTGAACAGTGTTGACTCAGACCCTTTGGACAGGGTCCCCATGAGAGGACAAGCAGCGCGCCAACACAGCCCTAGCACATTCCCTCAACAGTGTGTGAGCAGCGTCATCCTACTTTGTAGGCTGTTCTACCCCAGGAGGTTGTAGCTGTGCCAGCATCCGGCAGAGTGTGGATCTCACTCTCCCTCAGTGACTTAATGCGAAACAAGAGTTGGTAAGGAGGGAATTGGAATGGGTTGGTGTCATGGGTTATGCTGAGGGATACCCCATTGGTGTTTTCAAGAATCAGTAAATAGTGTTCATTGAAATTCCAAATCAGCTTTTCTCCGTCGATACTTCAAATGCCAGGTTACAAACACACAGGCATGGAGCCATTCTCAACACTATTCCAATTAATCATGCTTTTCCTGGAACTGAAAAATGGTCCAAGGTTGAAACCACAATGAGATACCACTTCACATCCACTAGGATGGTTCAAATAAAAATGACAGACAACACCAAGTGCTGACAAGGATGAAACGCAGCTGGAGCTGTCAGCCATTGTTAATGGGTACGTGAAATGATGCAGCCACTTTGGAAAACAGCTTGGCAATTTCTTATAAAATGATTATACATGTACTTGCCTTAAGACCCAAGTATCTCACTCCTGAGTACCTATGCAAGAAAGATAAAGGCATTTGTCTGCAAAAAGATTTGAACATGGATGATCATAGCAGCATTACTCACAGCAGCCCCAAACCGGAAACAACCCAACTGTCCATCAGCGGGTTAATGAATGTGCAAACTATGGTACATGCATACAATGGAAAGCTACTCAGCATAAAAAGGAATAAACCATTGATAGATACAAGAATTTGGGTGTTCTCAAGTGCATTGTGTTACATGAAAAAAGCCAAGTGAGAAAAAGGACACACAGTGTGATTCCATTTCTTTGAAATTCAAGAACAGGTAAAATTAAGCTATGGTAATAGAAATCAGAAAAAGGAAGGAGCATGAGAGAATGTTCTGGGGATAATGGAAATGAGCTATACCTTGATGGGAGGTTGAGTTACACAAATGCACCTTAAGATCAGTGCATTTCACTATATATAAGTTACACTGACCTTAAAAAAATGATCCAGCAAAAATGAAGGAGCTGGCATCTCACGGACCAAACCCCAGCTAGCTGCCTGCCCTCCATGCAGGGCCAAGCTCAGTGCTGGCTCAGTGCAAACTGAGAGCTATTGAAGTCTGCCAGGGAAGGCGGTTATGCGGTGTGACCATTAAGTTCACGAACTCATTCTAGAAAAAGTGCTACATACCTCATTGCTGAATATCACTATGGTCACCTTCGAAGTACTCCCCTTGGGAAGCTATGCACCGACACCAGTGCCTAATCCACTCTTCAAAGCAAGTTTGGAACTCTTTTACTGTAATGGCCATCAGAGCTGCCATCGTATTACCCTTGCTGTCCTGAATGTCAACAAAATGTCTTCCTTTGGGGCCGCCCGAGTGGCGCGCTGGTTAAGAGCTGGCTTGGGATGCCAGAGGGCCCCAGTTCAGATCCCACATATGAGGGCCAGTGACACTGCCCTCTACAGCTAAGATGCTGAACAACAGCTCAACCTGGAGCTGGGCTGCGGTGAGTCGCTGGTGTCGGCAGGTGGGTTGCCATGGGCTACCGTGTGTAGCCAGCAGCCAGCGTGAGCGGCCAGCAGCTGCAGTGAGCGGCCATCCAGCAGCCGGCAACCGATCTGCCTTGCATGGGAAGAGCGCAATGATGGTGCCAACTTGGGCCAGTGAAGCAACGTCCTCCACAACTAGACTGAAGAACAAAAGGACAGCAACTTGTCTGTTCCCCTTCCCCCAATTCCCCAGCGCTGTTCCCATGCCCCCAATTCCCCAATAAAAATCTTTTAAAAAAAAAAGTCTTCCTTTCAATATTCCCTTTATCTTTGGGTAAAGAAAGAAGTCATTGGGGGCCAGATCAGGTGAGTAGGCAGGGTGTTCCAATACAGTTATTTGTTTACTGGCTGAAAATTCCATCACAGGCAGTGCCGTGTGAGCTGGTGCATTGTCATTATACAAGAGCCATGAATTGTTGACAAAAAGTTCAGATCTTTTTCACGCAGCCTTCTCAGCACTTCCAAATAGTAAGCTTGGTTAACTGTTTGTCCAGTTGGTACAAATTCATAATGAATAATCCCTGTGATATCAAAAAACGGTTAGCAACATCCTTGCAGGAAGTTCGCAATTGTCAGGCCTCGTATACTGTGGGCCTGTTCTAAGACAGCCCCAGCCGGTCAACATGCAAGTAGTAATGATAACAGCATAGCTACCTGAGATCCCGGTGCCTTAGTTCTGCTGGGTGTGGTCCCTCTGCTAATAACAAACTGCCCCTGTATGTCCTTTCCAACCCCTTTAGCCTTGAAAAGACCACCAGCATGACCAGGCTGGAGCAAGTGTAGACGCTGCCGATGTCAGCTCCCACAGGGCCTCCCAGTCAACCCCCATCTTACAGAAAAGGAAACCGAGACCCTGAGGGACAGGGCCTTGCCAAGTGTCACCTAGGAGCTGAGCGGCAGAGCCCAGAATAGCACCCTGTCCCTGGACTCCCACTCCAGTGCTCACATATCCGCAAACAACTTCCTCTCTTGCTCAGTACATGCCCATCAACTTTTCCAATGGTACTGAAATAAACAAAACAAACAAACAACAAAAAAAGCCTATTTTCCTTGGTTTTTCTCTTAAAAATATATGGGAAAACAATTATTTCGTGGTGGGAGCAGTTTTCTTCTCAAGTGGGTTACCATCCATTTGAGCCAGAATATCACAAAAATAAAGATGTTCAAAAGCTGTGGGGCCTTTTCCTTGACCAATGAATCAACAGCAGCTGGTGCTTCTACATATACAGGCTGGTGAGGTTAAGGCAGGTTTCAAACCGGCCATGGTAGGGAGTGGGGCCCGTCAGAGGGCCTGCCTCCCCTCCCTGCAGCTGTGTGATGAGATCACCAAGCCAGCATCCAGGGAGCCTCAGAAACCCTCTTCTCTTCCCAAAGAACAGGCACTTTTTGAAGCTCCTCACACTAGAAGAGACCAAATTGTCAAATGAAAGAGGCCTTTTCCCCAGAGTTGACAAAATGACATCTGCATGTCCAGGTATCTTACAACTCTCCCGTCTTCTTCCCTCCCCTTTTGTGGCTGCGCCTATCTCCCTCACACACACACACACACACACACACACACACACACACACACACACAATCTAGAAACCTCGCCCTAATCCCTCTTCCTGTCCCTCTGACTCTACACTCGATACTACTAATACCAGAGCAGCTGCAATTCATTGAGCACCTACCATGTGCCAGGCTATGTATCAGTGAGCTGGAGTTGCTGATTGCAAACAACAGAAACAGATTCTGACTAACTCAGGCAACTGGGAATTCACTGGAAGATGACTGCAGATTGGCATAATAGATTGAAAGTCTGGAGAGGAAAGCTTGGCGTGGCAGCGGCCAAGGCTGACCCAGAGACAAACAACGTCTACCCTTCTGCTCGAGATTCAAATGTTGGGCAAGAATGTAAAATGGCAGGCCCACTTTGAACAATAGTCGGGCAGCTTCTTCTCACCAGATTAAATGTACAACTACCCTACAACTCAACAGTTTCGCTTCCGGGTGTATATCCAAGAGAAATGAGAACTTATATCCAGAAAAATACTTGCACGGGGATGTTCATAGAAACTTGATTCATAATGGCTCCAACCTGGAGTCAACTCAAATATCCATCAATTGGTGAGTGGATAAACAAATTGTGTTATGACCTTATAATGGAATACTACTCGGCAATATAAAGGAATGCGCTAGTGGTACTGGCAACAATGTGAATGACTCTCACAGATGTCATGCTGAGCAAAAGACGCTGAACACGTACTGTATGACCCATTTATATAAAATTCAGGAAAAGACAAAACTAACCTACTGTGACAGAAATCAGAACAGGGGCTGCCTCTGGTGACCAACAGGATTGACTGGGGACAGGACCAGGGAACTTTGGGGGGGTGAGGGCGGGCGACAGGAATGTGCCATATCTTGACTGTGGTGGTAGTTCCACAGATGCATATATTTGCCAAAACTCATCAAACTGTACACCTTCTGTGCATTTCAATGTATGCAAATTAGGCTTTAATTAAAAAATTAAATTAAAAAGAATCGCAGGCAGGGCTTGTGCCAGGAGCTGGAGATATGATAGTGAACAGGGCAGGCAGAGCACTGTCCAGAGGGAGCTTCCGTCTGGCCCCAGCGCTAATAAATGACAGAGCTGGGGGCAAACTGAGATTCTCCTGCCTCCCAAGTCACTCCCAGCTTTTCTCAGCGTTGCCCTGACAGCACACCCCTGAGCCTGGTGGGAGCTCCAGGGAGCTGGCAGGCAGCTGCCCCAGAGGCCAGAGGCCCTTCCTCCAAAGTGCTGCAGGCTGCCCAGCACAGACTGGCCCTTCAATGAGGAAACACAGGCTGGGTGCCTGCCATTCCAACACTGCAAGGGTTGCCAGGCCTTTCTCTGCTCTCCTGAAGCCTTCTTCTGGCCCCCAGACATCACACAAAAGGAAAATTTCAATTCGCGGTATTTCTGAGCAGAGGAGATCTAAAATACTGAGGACCAGAAACAAGAATATTATTCTGAAAGTACCAAACTATTAAAGGATTTTCTTACTCATTTTGGCCAGTTAAAAAGAAGGCAGAGAGAAGCCTTACTAAATAGGAGCCGGGAGCCTATGCGAAAGGCCAGGTGTTGGCTTTGAGAGGGTGTGGCTTGATGGTTACTGTCTGCCCTCTCCTTGGACTGAGGTCCTCAGAGCAACACCAGGCAGTGGTCAGCTACTTAATGACTGTCCAGTCCTTGTCACTCTGGCCCTTAAGCCCCTAGAAACTAGAGTGGCCAGGATAGCCCATCACAGTAGAAATTGTCACCCACAAAAGCCCCAGGTCCCCCAATCCTAGCAGAATAGCAGCACACCAGGCAATGTTCTCAAGACCACCAGTGTAATTCCTTCTGTCTTGTAGCATTTTGCAGCTTATGTCATTGAGCCAGCCCTACCTTTGTGAGGTCAGTATTACTGTCCCTATACAGCAGATGGGGAAAGTGAGTCTTTGAGACTTTTGTCTTTGCCCTGAGAGACACAGACAGGAAATAGCAGAGTCAGGGCAAGAACCCAGGTCTCCCAAGTCCCACATTTGAAGCTCTTTTCTCCACATTTGTTTGTGATGGCGGGAACTTTCTCAGGCCCAAGCACCTTCTAGAATGGTGAGGCTGACCAAGGGTCTGATCCCTGTCGCAGGCAGCCTCTAAGATGGCTCCCAGGAATCCCCACCTCCTAGTATTCACACCCTCTGAGTGTGGGCTGACTGAGAGACTAGCTTCTAACACATGGAATAAAGCAAAGTGATAGAATGTCACTTCTGAGATTAGGTTACAAAAAGTCTGTGACTTCCGTCTTTGGCTCTCTCTGACTCCCTCACTCTCTCTCTCCCTCCGTTCACACGCTAACTTGTCATGAGGACACTATGACAGCCTATGGAAAGACCCACGTGGTGAAGAACTAAGGCCTGACAGCAACCACATGAGTGAGCTTGGAAACAAATCTTCTGAGGCCTCCTGCCAACAGCCACGTGCCTGAGCCATTTTGGAAGAGGGGTCATCTAGCCTCAGTCAAGCCTCGAGATGACTGCAGCCCCAGCTGACATCCTGACTGCATTTCATGACAGACCCTGAGCCAGAACCACCCAGCTAAGCTGCTCTGGATCCTCAGAAACTGTGAGATAATAAATGTTGGTTGTTTTAAGCTGCTAAGTTTGGGGGTAATTTGTTATGCAGCAACAGATAAATAATACAGCTCATAACTAAATCCTTAATTCTACTGCACTGATAACTAATATCCCCTCACCCCCAAGTCTTCTCAGGCCAGAGCATGTGACCCTGATTTTGCTGGCCTGATACACACACACATACACACACACACACACACATATTCACACACACACACACATTCACACACACACACACACACACGCACACACACACACCTCCTCCTCCTCCTCTGATATCTTTGCATATTTGACTTGGTTTCCTTTTCCCATTTTTCTCTCTTCCCCTTTCCCTAAAAAGCATGTCAATGTTGGTCCTCCTACACAGAGAACATTCGAAATTGCAGTTGCGTCATCCCAGGAGAAAGCGAGCCATGAGGTTCCATGCACTGTACCAGTTACCTTGCTGCCTGGAATATGTCCCTCGTGCCTTTTGCATGACTGCCTTTGTTTCAAGCACACCCTAAATTGCCGCTGTGCCAAATGCTGAATGTGACCAGAAATGACACAGGATGAATAATGTGGCATATAATTATCACCACATTTCAGATGAGGGCAATATACATTTTTCTCGGAGCTGAAGGGATGCAATTTTATTTTGTAACACAAAATGCTCCATTTGGGGGGTCAGGTTTCGAGCAGCCCTTCATTCTGAAGCAATTTCACGTGAATGAAAGCATTTGTATTCATGTGCTGTGTAATGCGCATTATCTCAGCCCCAACTCCTGGTGTATACTTCTCCGCATGAGTCCAGCTCTTTTCAGTGAACCAGCCCCAAATCCAAATATCAGAAGGTGACTATAAAGATGTTTTTCACTTATTCCAGGTCTCTGACTTTGTCTCCTTCTCTGCCCAGTGGGGATGAGCCTGCTTCTCTACAAAACAGTTCTCAGACCCCGCCATGGAGACTAGGTCTATAACACCCAGAATAAGACCATATAGACCTTAGTGCAGCGTTGACTGTCCCTGCAAGACAATGTCCTAAAACTCCTTCCCACAAAAGAGCAGACTCTGAGCCAAGGATTTGGGCGTGGGTAGTTTATTTGGGAGGTGTATTTGTGTGTTCAGGCTGCCATAATAAAATACCACAGGCTGGGCGGCTTATGCAACAGAGATTTACTTCTCATAGTTCTAGAAGCTGCAAGTCCAAGATCAAGGTGTCAACAAGGTTGGATTCCTCTAAGGCATCTCTCCTTGGCTCGCAGATGGTCACCCTCTTGCTTCCTCTTTACATGGTCACCCTTCTGTGCGCCCACCCCGATGTTTCTTTTTGTGTCCAAATTTCCTGTCACAAGGACACCAGTCAGATTGGATGAGGGCCCACCTTAACAGCCTCATTTTAATCATCTCTTTAAAGACCTATCTCCAAATACAGTCACATTCTGAGGTCATGGAGGTTAGGGTTCAGCATGTGGATTCATGGGGAGACACAATTCAGCTCATAACAGGAGGTGACCCCGGAAGCATGGTGGCAGAGGGGGCAGAAAGTGAGACTGGGAAGAGAGGATGGCAATAGAGGATGCATTGATGAGCAGGGTTTTATTGTGGGCGACTGGGGCACAGGCCATCAGGGGACCTCTGGGAGAGCACCTAGAGCACACCACAGAATTATCCCACCAAAGGGCAAGAAATCGACACCAACAGATTCCACATTGGTTAATAGCTCACTCCTGGAGGCATTTTCTCCCTGGCATTCCCAGGCCGAGTGCTCTCCCATGACTGGAGAACGCCCTTAGGCTGAGCCACGGGAGCCCTTGGGTGTACACAGGAAAAGGAGTGCAGGGGAGCTTCCCCAGAAATTCAGAATAATGGGCAACCACCTTGAAAAGAAAAGGTAACAGTGACAGGATTTTTATTTCCAGGTTTGAAATGATTCTCACTGAAAAGTCACAAGTATAAAATGAGACCAGATCAGAACAGGACCCTCTACTTCAAGCTCCTTGCTGCACAGACAGGCAGTTGTGGCCCAGCAAGGTTACCTGACAGACCTGAAGTTGACAAAATGGAGGAAAAAAATAGGAAGGAGACCCCTACTCATCAAATTCCCAGGCCAGCACTCTCCCCATGCCAACAGGCTGCTTTCTCGTGTTCTTTTCTTTCTCACTGAGCAAGAGCAAGCTTGGATTTAATGGTCCCTTTGCTGGCTAATAAACTCTCAGCTCACCAGAAAATGCAAATGAACAACACAGAAAATCTAAGAAAGGTCAGCGGTCATTCCCTTCCCGACACACACCGTTTCCGCCTCCAAAGCAGCCAGATGGAGACCCCAGGAGCTCAGCAGAAATGAGAGGCCACCCTCCAGTCACAGAAGGCTGCATGTCGAGCCACACCCGAGGCTCTGATGTGTGCAGAGGAGGCTTTTGTGAGCTGCAGGATCTTGCCAGAAAGACACCAAATTCTTCTAGGGCCTCACAAAGATTCCCCATCCTTCAGAGTAGCAGGCTTGCCCTAGGGAGTCTGCCCCATCAGGAACAATAAAATCAGACACTTTTATAGATTTCCCAATTTATGTTGCTCATTTATTCCTCACCTCACAATAATCGTGTAAGGTCGATATCATCAGCTCCATTCTATGGATGTGAAAACTGAGCACCCTAACTCAGTGAATGTCATCTAGGACCATACCTTCAGGTAAATTAAGCGATTCATCTTGTAATTGGAATGCTCACTCAGTGAGGCAAGTCCTCTGTAAGGCAGCCTGCAAGGGCTGATGGAAAAGTAAGGTTCTCTCATTTTCTTCTCTAAGGGGCTCCAAGGACTGCTGGCATCAACAATGCAGCTAAAGTTCCTGCATCTCTCAATGGGACCCATGAGGTTTCTAGAACTTTCCAAGAGCAACATCCCAGCAGTCAGTCATGTAGAACCACTGCCGGTTATGAGCTATAGCAGAGCAAAGAGAAAGCCACCAATGCTCACTTGCAGTCTGAGGAAAAGGAAGATGACGGATGGTTACTCTACTGTCCACCTCAGGAGTATCTGAAGTTGGCTGGGGAGGAAGACATCGAATTCCAGGACTAATGACCACTGAGTTTTTGGAGTTTGTTCACTCCCAGACCTGGGGATGGTGAGCAAGGCTCCCGCTGGGGCCCAACCAGCATCCTTTGCCTTCAGACGTTGCCTGTAAAACAGAAGTCAATAGAACATTTATCTAACTGCCACTTCATCCATCCATTTATTCATATTTCATCCAACAAATATTAAATGCCTACTTTGTGCCAGGCATCATTCTAGGAACTAAGGACACAGCAGTGAACCAAACAAATGAAATCTCTGCTCTAATGGAGGTTTACATTCCGACAGGGAAAGAATAGGCAATAATCAAGATCAATAAGAATGATGCATAATATAATCTCTTAGGTGGTAAGTGCTAAGGAGGAAAATAAAGTAGGGAGGGGGACAGGCAGAGCTAGAAAGAGAGAGTTCAGTTCTCAACAGGGCAGTGGGAGAAGGTGTCACTGATCAGGAGATGGGAAGGAAGGGACGGAGGCAGCCCTGGGGATGACTAGGGGGAGAGCATTCCAGGCATAGGGAACAGCAAGTGCAAAGGGCGTGAGACTGGGTGTGTCCAGGGAATGGGAGGGATGGTAAGGAGGGGAGTTGGCTGGAGTGGAGTGAGGGAGGGAGAAGTAGCAGGTGATGAGGTCAGAGATGTGACGGGGACCATTCTGTAGATAGTTGTAGACAAGGAAGACTTGAGGCCACCTTGAACACGATGCAGAGCCACTGGAGGGTTCTGAGCACGGAATGCCATGATCTAGCTTAGGTTTCAACAAGATCACCTCACTGTTGTGCTGAGAGCAGAATGAAAAAGTATTGAAAGGAGAAGCAGGGAGACCAGTGCAGGGCCACTGTTATAACCCAGGTGAAAGAATAGAGACTGCACTAGGGCGACAGTAGTGGGGGCGGGGGGGAGGGCGGGGGGAGATGCTGAGATCCTAGGCTTATTCTGAAAGCGCGATCTATGAATTTGTTGAAGGATTGGACGTGGGTGTGACAGAGCGGACTCCAGGATGACACCAAGCCTTTGGACTGCACAGTGCAAGGAAGGCTGGGGCTGGAGAGGGCTGAAGGACGAACAGGTATAGGGGGCTGCTAAGTTTCTGACGTCTACTAGACATCTACATGGAGAGGCTAAGGGAAAGTTGGATAAATAAGTCAGGGGTTCAGGGGAGAGGCCCAAACTGGCATTATACATTTAGGAGTCTTCAGCTGATGGGGGCATTTACAGCCATGAGACAGAGATGAGATGAGAGCGCAGAATGAGAAAGGAAAGGAGGGGGGTGGGGAGAGAAAAGGGAAGGGGAAAGAGAGAAGAGGAGAGAGCCAAGGGTCTGAGAGAGGCCTGCTGCGAGGCCCACTGTGGCAGGTGACCACAGGCTTCAAGAAAGTCCCAATTTGAGACCCCTCAGCCTCACTCAAGAAACCACAGACCCCAAGAGTAGACGGGCTTCAAGGTCTAGGAGCCCAAGGCTAGAGGAAAAGACAACCAGTCAGAGAGTGGCCTCTGCTCACAGGGAAGTGCACTCTTCGGCACTTCTGGGAAACAAGTCGCAGACTTAGCTCTTAGCAGACAAGACACCTTATGCTGGGGTGAGGGGGGCAAGGGGACAAGGAATATGTTCATAGACCAGGATGCTGAGGGATGGGCTGAGCCCCTGGCACAAAGGAACCCTTTCTGGTTTTGCAAGTGGCTGGCTTAAGGCGAGACGTGAGTGCTAAGACAAGCTGCCCAAGGCCGATCCAGAGTGGTACTTGTTAGTTACATAGGTCTCTGACTGACTAAAAAACAATAAAATGGATGAAGTTATGGCTTAACAGCTTATAGACAGACTCAGGAGGTGACACCCAAGCTGCCTCTTGACAGTAGAACAAGGATGATCTAGGAGGGGCTAGAGAGAATTTTTCTAGAAAGAGGGAAAGCAAAGTCCTGCGGGCTGCAGCAAGATGCACGCTGGGCATACAGTAGCTCAGGGCTGTGGAGATGCAGAGGACGAGGAGAATTGAGGCTGGAGCAGTGGATGTGAGAGCGGGGATAAACTACCGAAAGAAACTTGGCCTTCATCTCCAGGAGCTGGAAACTCTGCAAAAGGTTTTCAGGAGGGAATAACAGAGTCCAATGTGCATTTTAAAGAGATCATTCAGGCAGTTCTCTGGAGAGCATATTTGAAAGGGATGGGGCAGACAATACAGAGGCCTGGAGGGGGGAGTGACTTGACTCAAACTGAATCAGTGACTTCCCCTCTTCACCCCCTCTTGTGGAACCCGATGGGTCAGGAATCTCTGGCCTTCCCCCACATAGCCACTGTCAACCTGGGAGCCCCAGGAGAGATGTCATAAAAGGGGCCCTGGGGGAGAAGGGGAGGGGACCAACTGTGTCGAAGCCTTATCCATCAGCCCCCCACCCCAGCAGCTGCTGACAGTGGGCCCCTTGGGAATACTAGTGACAAGGGGTACCGAGGCCAGGCAGGAGGCTGAAAGGTGAGGCAGGAAGCTTCCCTGGTTCTCAATTCTGCCTCTGGCCAGCCCAAGAAACAATCATGGAAGCCATTAGGGAGGAAGGTTAGTTAGTGACAGGAGTGGTTCACTGGGGAGGGAGAGAGAGCCCTGATTCCAGACAGAAACCTCGGTCCCCAAAGGGAAGAAGGTCTGTCCAGAGCCCCCTGGGGATGCGCTCCTCTCCCCACCCCACCTCCTGGTTCTGTGTGCTGGGAAGGTGGAGAATACATTCCCAAATCAATACATTGACACCTTACTAAGTGAGAGAAGGCCTAGTCACCTCAGCAGAAGTCAATGCTGAGAATTTTCATCTAGACCCTGGCCCAGAGCGGAATCACCTTTTCCCACCAAGCACACCCCTTCCTCAGGGCCCCCTCACTCCTTTCTCACTATTATTCTTTGTTCCCCGCTAGGATTCCTCATCTTGGTTCTGCCAAGGTCCCCATGCCAGTGTTAGCTCTGGTCTGCACTGTGAGCCTGGGAGATTAAAGACCTTTCCCCAAATCCCCCAGCAAACCAGAGCAGCGCTGGGGTAGCCGCAATTCCCAAGCAGGGAGCAGAGAGCAAATCCCACCCAGGCACCAGGGAGCCCTGTCTCTGGTCTCACAAGGCCTCCAAAAGCCATACCAGCCAGCCTGAGACTTCATTAAAACTGTTCAGTGGCCTGCGCTTGCTGCAAACCCATTAAACAGTCGACATAATCCATTCATACATAAAAATAAGGGAAGGGGAAGGAGCGAGGTCCCACAGGATGTGTGTCTGGGAGAAACAGTTTCCATAAAAATCTAAACAGAAACGAAGTTCACAGGGAGGTTTTGGCTGCAGTCACTTTTTGGCTTCTGGAAATTCTAGCCAGGGAAGGGTTCCCTTTGTGGCCCATTTGGTAGTGCTCTGACTTGGATTCATAGAAACAACCGAGGGGAGAGGGGCTCCCCACTCTTTTTTGCTGACCACGCTGCTGCTGAGTGATTGTCCTAGAAACGTGGGGTACTTGTTCAAGGTGGCCAGCTGGGGTTCTGATGGCAGTTCAAAGGGCTGGACTGAGGAGAGAGAGCAAATGACAGGTTAACACAGGCCTACCTCCGCCACCCCAAAGCCAGGTCACTGGGCTGAGTGTCCACAACAGCTGTGGCCATGGAGACACTCCCAGAGCTTTGGAAAAGGGAGGATGACTCCAAGATTTAAATAACTCAGGCAGCAGGATCCCTGTTCCTTCCCATGGGAAACTGGTCCACAGGCCAAAAAACCCCACCAAAGGGACCTCTCTCTCCAGGCCTGGCTGGGGCCAGTAGGCCCACCACCGCACATACACGCATAGACCCACGTCGCCTTGCAGAAGACAAGGTTAGGAGTCATTGCGTTATTGTTTTAATAAGCTGGTAAACTAGTATTTTTATTCTCTGTCATCTTTAAAAGGAAAAAAAACACAGAAGAATGCAGCTAGTTTCTTAAATTAGAGATCTGTTGTGTAATTAGTCCATTTTATCTTCTGCGAGTTGTTGCTGTTTTCCCTCTGTGGTTTCCAGAAATGTCATTGGCTAGGCTTAAAAGTAGGGGCTTTTTTTTCCTTCCAGAGAAAAATTCTATAAATATTTTCTCCCTTTTAGCATGTTTTAAATTTGAACGACATATTGTAAAGATAGCAAGAGTTATGAAAGTCTCTCTTGGCCGCCAAAGCAATGCAGTGGGAAAACTGATTAGAAAGGGAACTTCTGTCCACAGAGAATGCCACTGGGCCACTCCCCTCAGGAGTCCAGGAGCCAGGGCACCACAGCTGCCTCTGCTCCCTGGCACTTGGGCTTCGGAGCTGGAAAGGGGGGGGCCACTCTCAAGATGAGCAGGCAGACTCTACTCAGGGATATGGTGTCTCTTTCAGAATTCTACCCATAGTGATTCATTTCTTTGGATGATATTTTAGGCATGGATTTTACATAGTTAGGCATGCCTTAATATGTTTCATGTTGAAATGCGTACCCTTTGCTCCAGCAAAGGTATACAGATATACCACATGTGAGTAAAAACCTATGTAAAGGGATATTCATAGATAGGTTATTATTTGTAGCTGTAAGGGACCAGAAGCAACCTGAATGAATGAATGAATATCCATTCATAAGAGAGTGGTTAAATAAAGTCTGGCACATCCTCATAATAGAATGTTATGCTGCCATTAAAAAGAATGCAATAGAGCTATAGGTATTGATGCAGAATGTTCTGTGAGACATACTGTTAAGTGAAAAAAAAAACAAGATGTATAGAACTTTATCGTCTGTTAATCGGATGTCATCATTTGTCTTTCTTAAAAAGGATCTATATGTGCAACCTTGTATCAAAAGCTGGCAGCAGGGTTGGCCTTCAGGAAGGAGAACAGAATCAGGAGGGTGACTTGCTTTTATATACAGATGGAGGGATAGCCTGTGATGCTGTTTGCTTATATTGTGCTATCATTTGCAGTTTTTGAAAAGAGTGTACAGTAATACCTTGGTTTGCGGGCATAATTCGTTCTGGAAACAAACTACTCGTATTGCAAGACATCGCTCCTTTACCACGTTAAAATGTATTAGAAACGTTTGCACGTCTTGCGGAACACTCGGAAACCACTTTACTCGCAATCCAAGGTTTTACTGTTTTTATATACAATCATATACATCTATCCTCCTCTATGCCTTGACTATCTCTGGAGGGATACATAAGAAGTTGGGTGCAGCACAAGGGAGCATCTCTGGATTCCAACATTGGCCCTGGAAGTAATTTGACATTTTAAAGAGGCTGTTCTCTCTGGCTGGAGTGGGCTGATCCCAGGCAGGTGGGCTGGGCCCTCAGAAGGTGGAAGAATAAACTTCATGCTGTCCTGTGGAGCTTCAAATCCACACAAGGCAGCATTAGCATGGGTTCATGCGCCCAACCCTATGCTCCCAAATGTCCCCAGCTGTCCGCACTTCATGCCACACAATGCCCCATGCCTACAGCCATTACTACGTGTTGGTGATCTGATGTCTTTACCTGTCTCCACCCCTGGACTGGCTCTCCTTGCAGTTGAGTATGCATTTTATTGCTCTTTACAGCCCCAGAGCCTAGCACAGTGCCTGCGCCTAAGAAGTCGATGCTAGAGCCAGTTAAGCCTGGACACAGCTGTGGGATCTTGGGCAAGTGACTTAACTCTTCAGAACCTGTTTCCTCATTTGTAAAATGGGAATGATACTAATCTCTTCTTCATAATCCTGGTATTAATACAAAGATGGAGTTAGATAACAAATGTGCCTGTTCGGTGTAGTATAGGTTAGCTAGCATCTCAATAAATCTTTATTGAACAAATAAATTCATGTCATGAGACTGAGATGGGTTAAAATGCAAAAATTGCCTAAAGCTAACACTTCCAGGCTATGTCGCCAGGTAGGAATGGGTTTATGAGATAACTTCTTATCAGGGCCCCTTTGGCTGCCTGAGAATACCTAGCACCCGAAGAAAGAAGGTGGGCACCCAAGAAAAGAGGGCGCTTGCTGAGGACAGGGAGACATGTACCGAAGAATAATAATGGCACCTACATCACTGAGCACCTGCTGTGTGACAGGCATTGCACACGCTCTTACAAGTCTTATCTGATTGAACTCTGTCAATAACCTTAGAAGGAATCTATTATTGTCCCCAATTTACAGACCAGGAAACTAGGGCTTGGAGAAAGAAAATAACTCACTCCAGTTCCCATCATGGAGCCAGCATTTGAACCCACTTCTATCTGACTCCAAAACTCATTATGTTGACCAGCCTGCCGGCTCCCCTGCTGGGGGGCCTCCAGGTGGCTCTGTGTAGCCCCTGCCTGGTATACGCCAGCTGTCTATGTCTGTCACACCCCAGAGCTTCGGCTCACCAAACCCAGGGAAATCTTAATGCCAAAGGGGCCCGAAGCCTCTCGGTCACAGATGAAAAACAAATCTCTGTCTGGACCAGTGCGGCTGGTGGTGGCCAGGCCCTAGGGAGCTCTCCTCCTCCCCAGCCATCACCTGGAGGCGGGTGGCCTCTTCCGCAGCTCTGTCCCTCTCCCTCCCAGCAGCCTGGAGGCCGCTGACCATTTGGCAATCACTCAGCTCTAATAGGAAATCAATCTTGGTGCATGGGGAGTGTGCGGGTGTGGGAGGAAGGGAATCCAGGCTGTGTTTCCTTTCCCCCTCTAGCCCTGCTCAAGAACATTCCAGAAGTCTTGGAAGAAAACTCATAACTCCTCCCCAGGGAGGAATGGACTAAACTACAGGGTGTCAGGCCCTCCCAAGAAGGACCTGTAGCTGTGCCGCCCCCACCCCCAGCCCCCGCTGTCCTGCCAAGGTTTCGCTCGATGTGGACCTGGGGTGCAGAGAGCAGCTGGTGAATGGGGAAAGAGAGACACCCAGTCAGCCCCTGCCTGCACCCCACACATACACACACACACACACACACACACACACACACACACACGCAGGACCTGGTTGAGTCCACAGGAGAGTGTGCTGATCCTCTGTTGAGGGGCCCACACGACTGGGGAAATAGCCTTTTGGGGCAGCCAGGAAGCCTGACAGCGGTGCCAGGTCTCCTCCAGCCTGCCAGGAGCTGGTGGCCCAGCACTGGCAGGAGACTCTCTTGGCCTGCCCCAGCAAGCCCACGGGGGACAGCTCAAGCTGTTAAAACAGCACTAGCAGAAGAGAAGTAAAGGACATTGGAATTCTAGACAACATTTCAATTTTGGCTGGTTTTTTATCTGCCTCAAGCTCAAGTCGTGCAGTTTCCAGCACCTGAGCTCTTACAGGAAAGAGAAACGTCTCTGTTCAGTGCCTGCCTTCAGAGGAAGGGATAGGACACACAGGAGTCAACTGGGGGTGGGGGCAGGATGGCCACTCATGGACAGGAGACTCATCCGCCTGTTCACTCTTAGCTCAACAAATGGTCAAACAAAGACGAGTTTCTAAGTGACCCCAACAGCTGAGAGCAGCCAAGGCCAAAGTCCATGGTGGGAAGCCAGAACGTTGACACGCACTAGCTTACCGGTCAATGTTGCTCTCTCTCTCAATCTCTGCAATCAACAATACCACTGGATGCCTTCAAGCCAGGTGGAGTTTGTCCAGAAATCAAACTTTCAGAAAGAAAATCTTCTCATTCATCAAGGTGTGTAAACAGATTGCCTAATAGCAAAAGATCCGGAGGCTCCAGTGGACCTCACACTTCACAGACTTTAGAAACAGTTTTCTGTTAGAAAGTGGTCTAGGTTCACTCTGGAGGGTTTCTGGGGGCCTGGCTCCCGTGTCTTCTTTGGGGTACCTCTGGGTTTGCCCCTCAGCAAACTCAACCCTTAAGCATTGAAGTAGGCTAGGGCTCCTTGGCTCTGAAGATAGGCTATTAGCTGTGGTCTTTGAGTAAGTTATTTGAGCTCTCTGAGCTTCACTTTCCTCTTCTGCAAAATGAAACTAATAATAATATTTATGTCAGGGTGGCATCATGAAGTTTAAAGAACATAAATGAAACATTCGCAATTTAGCCCAGTGTCTGGCACATAGTAGGCCCTCAAGGAATGTGAATACCTCCAGCTCCCCAGAATCCTGGCCTGGAACAGTCAGGTCAAGGTAGTTAGAGCTCAAAGCAGCAAGACAGCTGCCAAAGCGAATTCTATTCACTGGCTGATTTTCCAAAAGGCCCTCCGAGTCTATGCATCTCAGGCTCTGTCCCAAAGGGGAAGCCCGACCCCTGCTCATTAACTCGCCCCCTCCCCTTCCCCCTGCACCTTCCTTATTGCAGCACATTCCAGGTCTTGCTGGCACACCTCCCCACTGCCCTTAAGACTAGGGAATGGGGGTTTGGATTTCTCCCTGGACCCCCAGTGAGGAAGGGCACCCATCATCAGGGTGCAGAGGAGCTGGGCTTCTGAGCCCAGACAAGCACACACAGGTGATGCTCCGAGGAGGCCGCGCTCAGACACATCTTGAGGGGAAACTGCAAGACTGAGCCATTGTGCTTATTGACGCCATAAATCACCAACTGTTCGCATCCTGCTATACCTCCCTGCCCCCACTCCCTTCCAGCCAAGCTGTCCCCAGCCCCAGCCCCTCCCCGTTGCCATCGGTCCTGGTCCTGCGAGACTCCCCTGTTCAGGGGCCAGAGCCAACCGCTCACTTACAAGCTAGAGGAGTTCGACTGAGTTTATTTTTTCTCCTTTCTTTTTCACAAATCTGAACTGCCTTTGTTCCTGAACAATGAAGAGTATGCAGCTGTGGAAGGTGGAAGAGGCCGAGGGCCAGGGGTGGGGTGGGGTGGGGTGAGGACAAGGGCTTGGTTGCTCTGCGTGCCTCAGACCAACGCTCTGCTGAACGCTAACTCCTGGTCAGCCCTCCTCAAAGCTGGCGTCTGTATCCACAGCATGTTCTCTATTACACTGTCCACAGCCCTTTCTAAAAATCGGTTACAGGGTTCAACGCAGCCCAACCAGACGCAGGCCCTGTTCCTGCAGGCACTTGAGAAGCTAGGGTTGAGGCTGTGGCCACATCATTCATTGAGCACCACAGCCTGCCAGCCTGCTTGCTCCCCACACGTATAGAGCAAGTGTCACCTCTGGGGGTCTCTTCTCTCCAAGGACGCTGCCACCAGTGGTCTTTCTGATTTCCTCTGCTTTGGCAGGAAAAACCAGGCATGCAGAGGCCTTCTCTTTCACTCAAGAGTCTCTGGTTTCATGACCTGAGCAGAGGAGAATCTCCATATATGGTCTGGAAAGCCCCCAAAAGTAGAGAAAAAGTCCCAACTCAGAGCCAAAGCAAGGAAGAGGGGAAAGGATGAAGAAGGAAATTGTCGGAACACTAGTTTCCATCACATATCTGGAATTTGAAGGCTCTCCTATGTGCGCGCACACATACACACACACACACACACACACACACACACACACACACACACAAAGTTAGGGAATATCTAAGACCTTCACAGTGGAATATCTAGGTAAAATAGGGTTATGGGAAGCTTCGATTTGCCTCTGTATACCAGCTCCCTTGAACAAATTGTGTGATTTAGGGGAAGTTATCTGGTCTCTCAATGCTCCCTTTCCTCATCTGCAGAATGGGGTCACAGCAGTACATAGCTCAGCATGTTGTTGTGAAGAGTCTCTAAGATTACCCGTATCGGGATCTTAGAGCAGGGTCAGGCATACATAGTCACAGAATCAATACATATAATAATTGTTTTTCCTATTTCCTTAGCCTTTTACAAGGGGTGTGCATTGCTTTTTAAAATCTGCGCCCAAAAAAATGTTCGGTTCAAATTCGAACAGTAGTGATGTGATTATAAAAATTCAAACAATTTTTCGGAAAAAAGGTGCCACCCTCTTTCCTGATACTGCTCTCCTCCACAGAAGAACCCATCACCCCCAGCCTAGCTACACAGCTCAAAATGCTCTCCAATACCCTTCTTTCGTTGCTGCCACCATGACAGGTGAAAACACCAGCTCCTTGTTGCTCTGACTTGCATTTCTTTGATTAAAAGTGAGTATATAAGCATCTTCTCATGTGTTGGTGGCTATTTTGTTGGGGGAGGGGACCTTCCTACCCCACCATTATTAAAGAGTCCACTATAAGATTTCACTTTGGGTTTTTATAGCTTTGGGGAATGTTTAGATTTTTAATCTGCCTGGTATTTATTTTTGTGTACGGTGTGAAACTGGGTCCTAATTTTATGCTACCATTGCTTACAAATAATTTTTAAGTAGCTGTTTTTAAAACAGAAAGGCCATACACATAGACACACACCAGTTATGTGTGTGAAGCAGACAACCAGCTTAGTCATATCTGGAGAGTGAAGTGCAAGGGACCCTTGTGTGGTATGTCCAGGCCAAGAAGCCTGTTGGCCCCCAAGTCAGAGCTGGGCCCGCGAGGCTCCTGCAAGCTGGGGCAGCCCCAGCCATCTTTCGGACCCAGGCTTCCACCTTCTGCCCCGCAGGGCAGGATGGGTTTTCTGACCCAAGGGATTCAGGAAAACTCAGCTGTAGTTCTGGCTCCTCACCTACCCCCAGCGTGCTGCCAGGGGACCCCACAGCTAGGCCCGGGCTTGGCTGGAGGACCTGTCCACACACTAGCATTCCAGGGCACAGACAGAGAGGGAAGGTAAACCCAGACACCAGGAATGCAATCCGCCCCTGCGAAATAATGCTGCTAGCCGCCCAGATCCCCATCATAAAAGCTTAATGTAATTACGCAGAAACGAGGAACTTCCGGTGGGAGTCAGGATGAAGAAGGCATTCTAATAAGGCCAGGCCCCCTGCCGAGGCAAGGCAGCCCAACTAGAGGAACTACTTGCCTTTCAGGCCCCCACCCCCACTCTTACCTAGCCCACCCGCAGCCTGCAGGGGGTTAAGGCTAGAATTTCCAAAACAAAGTTCCCATCCGCCCCAGAGCATTAGGGAGTTGAGCAGCATGAGACCCACCAGGCAGTGTGGCCCGTCGTCACCCACCATTTATGGATCCCCATGGGCCCAGGGCCTTGTCTTCAAGAAGCCCTCGGGCTGCTTGGGTGTAGAGGAAGGTAGTCAAAGACCCAGCAATGAGAAGTACAAAAGCATAGGGCTTAGGAGCCCAGAAATTGGAATGAGACTTCCTGAGTTCGAATCTTGGCTCTGTCACTTCCTAACTGTGTGACCTTGCACAAGTTACTTAACCTCTCTGTGTCCCCATTTCCTCATTTATAAAATGAGGTTAGTAACAGTAATTACTTGGTAGGTTTATATGAAAATTAAACATAACATACTTGGAACAGTGGTTGACATATGGTAAACGATGTATAGGTGTTTACTGCTGTTATCATTATTACTAGTTCTAAAGAGAGGTGGCATGCCCTACTCCCTCCCTTTCCTCTTTGTTACTGGCTGGAATGCAGTCGTGATGGCTGGAGCTGGAGCAGGCACCTTGGTCCATGAAGCGACTTTGGGAACTAAGGCTATACACAGAGGGCTGGGCTACCAGGAGCCTCCCTGAGGAGGTGGAATAGAAAGGAGTGTCTCCTAAGATCTATAGGCTAAGAGGAGCAGAGAGAAAACTAGGTCACACCAGCTGACACAACCCCAGCTCAGAGGCCCAGCTGTTCATAAAGGGAGGCAGCAACTGCCTGAGAGTAGTGGCATAATAGGAAGGGGGAGTCAGATGGTTCATTCTGTGGAGCTTCTTAAATGTCAGGAGAGGAATGCTGACTTGAGCAGACAGTGGGGAGCCACTGAAGGTTTGTGAGCAGAGGAGTAGCAGGATGAGAGCAGACCCTGGAAGCTCAGCTGCCCGAAGTTAGCTGATGAATGGGAGGAAGGGAGGCTTTGCATGGGGCATCTGGTCAGAGGCCACCACAGGAATCCAGGAAGGAGCGGAAAGGGCTGCCCTGTGCTGGAAGTCACCAGACCTCAGTGACGTTTCTCTTGTGCCGCCAAATGCATGTTTGCAAATCGCAACTTATTATTTCTGAGCCTCACCCCACATCTGGGGCTGCTCCAGGTTCCTCCTGCATCCCAACGAGTCAGGGAGGTTTCCAACCTGAGGTTCCTGGACCTGCAGCCTGGAATAAATGGCAAACCTGATGCCTGAGGCTGCATTGGCCCTTTGGCAGAATCAGCAGGCCACAGTTGGGGGCGAAAACGCCCACAGGGAATGCTACCTCCCAGACTGCGGATGGGGGCAAAACTGGATCTGCAAACTGCTGGCTTTACACTTCTGCAGAGTAAGGAATCAAAGAAAACAAAACCAACAAAAAAACAGAGGGGGACCACTGCTACACACAGCACAGCTCAAGCTCCTAGACATGATGTTGGGTGAGAGAAGCCAGACACAGAAGAGGACAATGCTGGATGATTCTATTTTACAGTTAAAAAGCAGGCAATCAATCTCTGGTGATAAAGGCCAGGAGAGTGGTTGCCTCTGTGGGTAGGTGGGTACTAACTGGGAGGGACATTGCGGAACCTTCTGGACTGATGGAGAAGTTATATATCTTCATCTGGATGCTGGTGGCAGGGTATAGACGTATGTAAAAATCTATCACACTTCACCGGATACGCTTTATCTATTTTATACCTCCAGGAAAAAATAAAACTACAAAAAAGAGGGATCTGCTATGAGGGGAAAGGGGTGTTGGTACCCAAAATGAACCTTTTTCTTTCTCTTTTTATCGAAGTCCTACGCAGAAGCGGCAGCCCCTTTGCCGAGCTCTGCAAGGCCTCTCTCCTGCGGTCGCTTTATTAGTGTGCCTCTCCTCAGCTGAAATGCAATTAGGGGAAAACAATGTCTGTGGCCCAGATGCCACTTCGGAAGTGACCAGGAAGAACAGTGGGGGAACTGGCAGGCCCGCTGAGAGGGAGAAGCGAAAGCAACGAGTAGAGCTGCACCAGCCAAATATTTCGACATCCACAGATGTATCTTTTTCCTGGAGACCCGGAAAACTGTCATGGAGCTGAGGAGCCACAGGCCTCGCCAGGGAAGACTAGGTGGAATCCAGGCGGTTGTCGACTCTCCAGCCACTCAGCTGAGGCGGCGACATTGGACGTGTTTAAACATAAATAAACTGGAGCAGCGAAAGGGAAGAGAGAACAAAGGCAGAGGGGAAGGCAAACAAGACCAAAGGCTGGAAACCGAGCCCATCTCTCTCTGTGATCTGAAGTGCTCCTGTCTGTCCAAAGACACTTCTGGACCCTGGGCTCCAGGGAGAATGCAGGGGCCCAGCAAAGTGCCAAATTGAGGCCACCCCGAATTGCCCAAATGCTCTAACCCCATTTGTCCCATCAACTTCCATTTCAAAATGGTTGCTGCAATTTCTTGGCATCCCGGAACCCTGTTATTCCTGTCCTGCTATCTTAGCCCACTTGCCCAGTCCTCACGCAGTTCCCACATATCCAATGTGGGGAATATTTAATTCACAAAATTGCTAAGTCTGGGAACCTTGCAATTTCAGTCTTTCCAATTATGATGAGTATCTCCAGATCTGTTAGCTCCAAAAAATCGAAATCCCATACATAGTCTTAGTTTTAGATATTCCGCACCCCCCCACACACCCGAGCAGACCCTTAAACAAGGATTTGGGTACAGGTAGTTTCTCTGGGAGGTAAGGCCAGGAATCATGAGTGAGAAAGTGGGGAAAGAGACAGGTCAAGGAGGAAAACCAGTGAAGGCTGCTTTACTGAACAGGTTCCCAATATGGACGATTGGGGTTCAGTCCTGCTGGAGACCCTCAGAGAGACTGTGTGGAAGACAACTCTAGATTGTCCTCTCCAGGGGCGGGGGAGCCAGAGTATGTCTCTATCCACCTCCATCCCTCTTTGGAAGAAGGTCACTCTTGAGCCGTTAACTCTTTGGCATTTCAGAATTGTTTCCCCCTTCCCACCCATGCACATGCATGTGTGTGTGCGCGTGCACAAATACAGAGATCATGCATGGTCCTAACGCCACCTCAGGCGGGAGATGCAGGAAGCCACTGGCCTGTAAGGAAACAGTCTGCCATGACCTCCAGCATGAGGCAGCAGGGCACCACCAGCACCTGCTACATTTAGTCACCATATAGAGGAGCTATACTCTACTGCTCCGAGATGCTAGAAACAACTCCCAAGTTTGCTCACTGCACTGCAAACAACTCAAACCCAAGTCAAATTAGCTGAGACCAAAAATGGGAATTGACTGACTCTTCTAACTGGGGAGCCCAGGGAGAGGAGTGGCTTCAGGCATAGCTGAATCCAGGAGCTGAAGTGGATCAAGAGCTCTGCCTTCCTTCATGGCTTGGCTCGACCTGACTCTGCAGACAGGCAGGCCCGCCAATCCCGTTGGCAGCACTAGAGCCACAGCCTTCTGGCTTAGCAACCCCAGCAGAAAAAAAGAGCTGTCCTCCCCAGTGGCTCTGGCAGAGAGGCCCTGAGAAATATTTTAATTGGCCTGGCTAGAATCACATGCCCGTTTTTTGACTAATCACTGTGGTCAGGGGAATAAGACACTCTGATTGGCCAGGCCAGGACACATGCTCCACTCCTGTTGCCACAGGAGAGTGGGCCACCATGACTGACAACCCCTCATGCTACAAGGAATGGGCCATGGGCCATTTTGAAAAGAAAAAATGCCCCCACAGAGAAGTGACTTGCCAAAGGTGATGCAATTTGTCAGAAGCAAGGCCAGGACCTTGACCTAGCTGCCTTATTTCCAAGCAGAGGCAGCCTGTTATTGATGAAGAAACACAGATTTGGTACCCCAACAACCAAGCTCCTTGTGTAATCTTGAGCAAAGATCTTAGCCTCTCTGAGCCTCAGTGTTCTCATTTATAAAATGGGACTAATACTTTCCCACAGGATGGTTGAGATGATTCGATGACATAACCAATGGAAAACACTCAGCATGTATGCCCACAGTCGTATCGCCCTACTCCAAAACCACACATCTTTTTCCAGCTTCCAACATCCTCATAAGCCAGGGAAAAAAGAAAGGTATCCATGAAGTCTTGAAATTTTTCAAATGACATTTTGAAGGACAAAGAGAAGTATCTGTGTAAAGCTATCTATAGCTACATAACCAATTACCTCAAAACTTAGTGACTTCAAACAACACACATTTATTATCTCAGAGTTTCTGTGGGTCAGGAATTTGGGCACAGCTAGACTCAGTGGTTCTGACCCAGGGTTTCTTGTGAGGTTGCAGTCAAGGTATCAGCTGGGACTGCAGTCATCCAAAGACTCAACCCGGGTTGGCGGATCCACAGTCCTCACCACACTGGGCTCTTCCTAAGTCAGCTGAGTGTCCTCACCACATGGCAGCTGGCCTCCCTCCTGAGAGGAAGAGTGTCAAAAAATGTGTGGACATATCTTTCAAAGCACCACAGTGTCCAGTGCAGGGTGGAGTTTCTGCCAACTGTTTCCTCCCAGCCCTTCACGCCTGTCCAGCTGGGCTCCTGACCCCTCTCTCACTGTGCATGGGTCACATAACCCATGAAAGCAAGTTTCAGAAGCAGACATGGTTTGTTTCAGGAGTGGCCATATAGGTCACACAGAAGACTTGGGAAGAGCAGAGTGCTACGGTCTGTGGGTGGTGGTAGCCCGGGGTTACCTGAGGCGTTGGTACTACTGTGCCTCAAATGTCTAATAACCCAGGGCACTCTGTGACTGCATTTTTGCACTCCATAAATGGGTGCCCTCCATGCTTTCAGCATCCACAATTGTGCTATCACGGGACAAAGGCTGTTAAACTGCCTGGTGGCTACAGTGGGCCCTGCCAGGGACTGGGCTCAGACTGAATGGTTTCTATGCCAGGGCAGCCCCCACGGGGATGTCAGTTCGGAGTTGAGGCACATGAGTCTCAGGGGTTCCCAAGAATAGGCCGTCCTGGTCCTATAAGGAAGGGGCTACTATCAGTCTCATTTTACAGAGGAAAAAACTGAAGCTCAGAGAGGTTAAACAACTCGTCCAAAATCACACAACTAGTAAGTAGCAAAGCCAGGCCTTGAAGCCCAGCCATGACCCTTGCACTAAACCATTTCTACATTGCATTTAGCATATTATTTAGGGCAGGGCTTCTTAAACTTTTACACCCAAGGGCCCTAACAGCCTCCTGAGGGTCTCAAGTTAAAGCTCAAAGTGGCACCTCAGCAAGCTGGTCATTTCTCTGGTGTTCCATGTTTAGCTCTGACATTGATACCTATCTGCATTCTATTCCATCAGACAGCCCTGTGCTTGTTTTAATATAAAAGCAACATTGACAGTCACTCAAAATCAAATATAATTGATCCTCCAGGAAGCACGGCCACCTTGACCTTGCGGTTTCAAGTGCCCCCGCACCCCTGCAGAGACTGGAGTGCAGGGACAGCAGCCTAAAATCACAAAGGAAAGCCTCCAATGGGTGGTTACTCCTCCTGCCTCCATGGCCTGAGTCCTGCCCAATGCCTTCGCAGCTTCCTTCTCTTTTGTCACCTCCATCCTTGGGGGATTCCCAGTAGCTCTAAACTGAGGCAGGAAGGGGGAGGCAAGGATTGGGTTGGAGGCTTCTCCCACCTTGCTGCTTCGCTCACACACACACACACACACACACACACACACACACACACACACACACACACACCCTCCCCCAGCCCCACATGAGCCCAGAACAGAACTTTGCACGTTCTGGAACTGAGCTGTTGCAGCTGCCACACAAGCCTGAGAGGAAGGGGTTAAAAACATCTTTCATCTCTCAGCAGCGTCTTTATATAGTCTACGTGTGACTCTGAATGGTTATGGCTTTATATAGAGCGCGCTCTGTGCACAGGGAGAAACCGCCGTAGTTAAGGGAACAAAGACGGTTCTAGTCTAACGACCTGCTTTTATTTGTAGGGACCTCGTCTCCAAAGGGCGGCCTTCAGGTGACATCTGCCATGTTGACTGTGTGCCTGAAGAATTACACCAGTAAACACTGGAGATGCAAATACAAGGGAGGTAAGAATGCCCACAAATAAACTAAAGCCACTCCTGTTTATTGTTTCTGGAAAAAAGGAAAAATCCCACGTTTCTCTTCGGATGTTTTCACACATAGCCCAACCTTCAAATGTCAACTTCTGCAGGGTGTTTGACCTAAAAATAGCATAATTTCTGTGTCATTTGAAACACTGTTTAAAAGGACAGACTTAAGCCTGATTTTTCAAACATACATCTAAGATAAGAAACCGAAGTTGCATTATTTGGGGCACAGTCTCTGAAAGAAGCAACTAGGCCTTCATTTTACTAAAATGGGCCTGTTCCTGTGGTTTCTCTTAGGTTAAACCTGCTTGAGCTTGGGTTTGTTTTGTTTTGTTTTGTTTTTGTGCCGCCAGGTCTCTTTGTCCCTTAGTGATGAAGAGAAACTGGGCAAAAAGAAAGAAAGGAGCAGCTTGGTGGAGGTGGAGAGAGCTGGGGCCCCACCCACCTTTGCATCTTAGATTAGAGCCAGCCTCTGCTCACTCTGGGGTACAAAAGGGTGCAGACCTGAGTTCATGCTGCCAAGCTCTCAAAATGAGCAACGCCAGGAGTTCCAACCGGGCCCACCTTACCAAAGGATGTCACACGCACCCTGGCAAACAGGCCACTAGAAGCTCGGGGTTTATTTAGACAGTGCAGGTCATTCCTGTCCACACCCCAAGCTGACTCGGCTTTATAAACACAGAGCCTGGAATGCAGTCTGTGAAGTAACCAGGTCAGAGGTCCACGCTGCAGAAGGGGTGGGGCGCTGAGGACAGGTTCAAGTGTGAGGGGTCTGACCAGTTCTGCTCAGAGAGAGACATTTCTCCACCGATTGGAAGGACCCTCGACTTGATGTAAAGTGTGCCAGGCAAAGCTGTCCCTCCCAGTGCCAGGAGAGGTAGGCATCATCCTTGAGAACTACTCCGCATGTGACCCTTAGTCCTGATGTCCACAGGACTGGAACATCTCTGAAGGCAGGGGCGGACTGGGTGCCTCTCAACAACCCCACAAGTCCTGGGAGCACCGGACTGGGAAACAGGAGGCCAAGGTTCAAATCTTACACTGCTGGTTAACTAGCTGTGTGACTTTGAGCAAGTCTCTTAACCTTTCTGAACCTTCATTTTCCAAGTATAGGGCTTAAATCAGCTCCAAAATCTGATCATTCTGGGTGGATCCTTGATTCATATTCACTAAATGTATGAATGAACAAATGCATTCATGAATAAGCAGCCTACAAAAGAAGCCCCAAGCCCCAGTCACCCCAGCCTTGCGCCTAGCTTCACACCCACATCAATTCTCTCTGTCTGCAACTCCCTGAGGCCTCTCATCCCGGAAAAGGTAAGCACTTGAAAAATGCTTCCTACAAACATGAATTCACTGACACATTTTCAATGCTCCAGCACCCGAGCCTCCCCCCACCCCACCTGGATTTACACAAGTCGGTGCTCCCACGGCTTTCTCCCACTCAGGCAGTCTGCTCTCGGCTTCCTGCGCTGGAGCCCCAGGGAGCCCCGGAAAGCCCTGAGGAGCCCCATCCCACAAGCTGCTGCGCTGAACCCCAGTGAAGAAACAAACCCGCCGCCCTCCCCCTCCGTGCACTTCACCAGTGGGTTCATTTCAAAGCCTGTGGGTGTATTTCAATAAGAACAACATGAAAACATGGGCGGATTCTTTTCTCTCTAAAAGAAAAAACCTGGAACAATAGCTGAAGTAATAAGGCAAAATGTGGCCATCTGCTTCCCGCCCTGAACGACTCTCCAGCTCGCTTCTCCCTGGCCTTGTCACATCCCCTCCCCCAAGGCATGCATTGCCAAAAAGTCCAAATTAATTCACCTGCATTGACTAAGCATTGCTACCTGCTGATGTGTTGCTTGCTGCTTATTTGTTCACTCATTAAACTAAAATGCAGTGTGCCCTTCCTGGGTGCAGGGCCCTGCATGTTGGGGGCTGTGTAGGCTTCATTTTAAACAAGCCTTTAAGGGAGTCTGTAGTCTAATGGGGGAGCTGAGACAAGTCCATTAATAACTATGATACACGAAGAAACAAGGCAAGGCATAAATGCAGGAAGTGCTGGGGAAGAAAAAAAGAACATCTATTTGTGTGTGTTTGGGGCTGGAAGTGATGAGCAGGAAGGCTTCACGGAGGAGGTGGCATTTCAACTGAGCACTAAAGTCTAGGTGCGGTTACACAAGCATTACTGGAAGGGAAAGACTTCTAGGCAGAGGACACAGAGTGAGGAAGAGTACAGAGGTGGCAGATGCTAGCAGCAGGGGTCCAAACATCATCCACATTCAGGGTGAGTATGCAGGAGCATAGCAGATAAGTCCAGCAAAGGGGACAGAAGAGGACCCAAAGCGTGTAGGAAAAGTAAGGAGTTTGGAGTTTATTCAGTGGGAAGAGGGGAACTACAGAAGGCTTCTTTGCCACAGACTGTGTATAATCATTTGTCTGTCTCCTCTCAGATCCATTCTCTGCCCCTCTCTTGCTCTGCTCAGTATAGCCAGGAACTACATTTCCCAGGCTACTTTGCAACTGGCCTCTATCTAGGTTCACCCAATGAGAGATACCAGTAGGTCATTGGAAGGCAGGCCGAGGAAGAAACCAGGGTATTTCTTCCCACTCTCTTCGCCTAGTGCAGCATCTCCAGTATCAGTCGCTTCTCTCGTATCTTCTCTGTGGTTCCAGCTCCTGTTGGCTGACTCTGGCTCACAAGTTCTTGTGACACTCCCTCTCCCTTTGTCGCTCCAGCCTTTAGGGACACTAGCAACTTCCTGCTGTTACTAATCTCTGAGTCACTAACCTCTGCCTTATCTCACTGTGCCCCGTTTGTCTTTTTGGCTCCTCCAGCTTCTGTGAAGCCAGTTCCCTGGATTAAATTCCCTATGTTTAAGTACCTAGAGTAGTTTCCATTTTCTTGGCTAGACCCTCACTCATACAGGGTAATTGGATCCAGCTTGGCTTCAGAAAGCTCACATTGGCTGAAGAGGGCCCCGCTGTAACAGGTTTTGCAATCTCCTAGGAGAAGGGTGAGGAAGGGTAAGGAAGGCCTGAAGCAAGACAGTGTCAGGATAATTAGCAAGGGAGGATGTTCAAAGAGCCCACAAAGAGATGATGCAGCGGGACCCCACAGAGATATGGGATAAAGGCACCAAAGATGAAGCCAGTCTTCAACTGGGAGCACCTAGAGGAGTGGCTGGGCCACCAACAGAGATAGGAAGAGTGGGAGAGAAGTCGATATGGACAGAGCTGGTAAGCTACACTTTTCTTTATTCTTGTTCTCTTTGGGGTTGCTTTTTTTCTTTAATTAATCCATGCATTTGGCTGCTGGGCTTTTCCTCATTGATTTTGGATTGAGGAGATTGATGGAGGAGATCTCTAGAGGGAGAGAGTACCCAGAGACAAGAGTAGGAGACGGAGGACACCTTTGGGCCAGGAGGGCCGATCCATAGGAGGAGGCATGAAGGGAAGTGAAGAGGGGACACACAGGAGTGTAGGCAAGAACCACAAGGGATGGAGCCAAGAGGACGCGGTAGGGAGGACAGCGGTACTGGGCACATGGGCCATCAGGGCCTGCAGGAAGCAACGTCAGGAGCACATTGGAAGTCGCAATATGGCGTCAGGGAGCACAGAGGGGTCTGTGACAAGAAGCCTGGCAGAGAGAAACAGGAGAAGGACAGCAGGGGAAGGCTTGCTCAGGGACAAAGTAGGTTTGAACCTGTGGGAAGGGGCACAATGAAGAGCAAAGGCCTAAATGTGCCAGAATGAGTATGTTCATTCACTCGTTCATTCATTCATTCGCTCAACAAGTATTTACCAGATGTCTCTATGTGCCAAGCACTGTTTCGAGCTCTGGGGATGAAGCAGTAAATGAAAGAGGTGAAAAGTCCCTACCTGCTTAGAGCTTCTATTTGAATGAGGGAAGATAGACAAGAAACAAAAACACATTGACTATGTTGCGCTGCAGATGAGGATAAGAGCTGTGAAGGAGGAAGTGCAGGAAACAGGAGTGGGGGGAGGGGTGTTGTGACTTCAGTAGGGTGGTCGGGGAAGGCCTGCCTGGCAAGGAGACAAGAGGAGGCGAGGAAGCAAGCCATGAGGATATCTGGAGGAAGAGCTTGCCAGGTAAAGGGAGCACTCAGGACAAAGGCCCTAAGGTAGGAGCGTGGCTGGGATGTTCCAGGGTGACACTCAGAGCCAGCCTGGCTGGAATGTGATGGGAGAAGGGCAGGGGTAGGACATGAGGCCAGGGAGATAGGGAGGGCCTTGTCTGTCAGAGTAAGGACTTGAGCTTTTATCTGAAGGAAATGGGGAGCCACAGGAGGGCTTTGAGCTGTAGGGTGATGTGTTCCTACTCAGAGTAGTGACTAAGGAAAGGAGGTGAGTAATCTGCAGACTGGAAAGCCGTAGTAGTGAGCTGCCTTTCTGTAGGAACCACTGTTGGCTGAGGCTCAACTGGGGCATACATACTGAGAGAGGGATGGCTTCCCTGAGAGCAGATGGGACAGGGACAGGGCCAAAGCGTACCTTGGGTCGTTTCCATGACAGCAGCCAGGGTATGCAAGTGCACTGCGATTTGCCAGCACACAGTAGGAGTCTCCCAGCCCATAAACAGCCCTTGACTCCCCCACTCACAATTTCGTGGTACAAAATATGAGCCTTCTGAAGACCTCTCCTTTTCCAGAAGACTTTACTCTGGGAAGGCCTAGGCTGTGGCTTCTACAAACCTCCAACCAGTCATGGAACGCACAGAGCCAGGGCATTCAATCTGGTCACCTTGGCTGGCTGCATTTCATTCTCCGGCTTCAGCCTAACCTCTTCCGCCCAGTCTTTGGGCATCCACAAGAGTGTAATATCTGTGTCCTTGTACACATGCCTACTGGACCACTCCTTTAGAAGAGTGGCTCCTCACAGCCTGAGACAACAATTTCCCCTCAGAACTCTGAGTACAAAAGCAATCTGTCATAGGTACTCAGCACTAATTGGCAGCCATCTTGGACCTGGCAGCCCTTTTAGAACTGGTGGCCCTGTTGGAAAGAGTACATCCAAAAACAGGCATTGAAATCTCATCACTGTGGACCTGGAGCTCTTTGTAGAAAGGCAGCTGCCACTCTGTGTCCTCACAATTCCAAACTCTTGGTCTTAGGGAGCCCATCTGTACTCAGCTGGGTATGAAATGTACTGCCTTCGACTTTAGAGTCTGTTCCTAAATCCTCCAAAATAATAAAGTTTAGTCTCCCTGCTTGCTTTATGAAAGTCAACACTTTTGTACTCTACATACAGTTGGACATTAAAAATAGGTTTTGTGTTGGGGTATACGCTTTCAATATTCATTTTCCATACTTTAGGATAAAATATATGACCATTAAGTCACTACAATAAGTTGAAAAACAAGATTACTGCTTTCCCATCCTGTGCAAGTTGCTAATAATCTCGCTGTTATCCTAACATTATGGTCAAAAGATATTGCTTTTAAAGTTATTGGGAGAGAATGTGCCCAACATGATGGTTTTTTGAAAGGGAAGATGGAGGAGAGGAGGCTATGATTTTATTGAGGTGGGTGTGATGTCTTGTTAAACTTTTGATTATGGATCATTTCAAACATATGCAAAATCTTGAGAATTGTATTAGGAACTGCTAGGGGCCACACCACCTTCAACAACCGGCAAGCCAGGGCCAGTGCTGCCCCACTCTCACCCCAATCCCAGGATGCTTTGAAGCAAGTCCCAGACACCACAGACTTCACTGCACGATACTGGGTTTTGTTAATAATGTAGAGGATGATTGTCAAGGGGTAAGACCTCTGTCCGTAGCCTTCCCTCTCCACTTCGATGAAACCAAGAGATGAACTTCAGCCCAGCCAATCCCCAGGAGGCCTGAGCCGTGGGTTTCTAGACCTGGGCCGCCTGGACCTTTGCTGCAAGAACAGAAGGTGTATCTGCAACTTAATGAGGGCCCGAGAGGGGAGCAAGGATGGAAGGCTGCATGCAAGGCCTTGCCGCAAGTGCTCCCCTGGATCCCTGCTGCCGGTGGGAAAAACACTCCATCTGTAAGAAATGACCTTTCGAAAAAAGCTCATCTGATCTTGTCATTTAATATCAGCTTAAAATTATTCCTGGGGCTTTCCACGGCCCTCAAGAGCGAGCCCAGACTTGTCTTGTGTGCTCCAGCTCTGAAGGTCTACCCTCCACCTTCATCTCTCCCCAGCGCCTCCAAACACACGCTGAACTGGTCACTCCAGGCACCAACAGGAGGAACCCTGTCTGGGTCCCATGTGCCAGGTCTGGTCGCCTTCACACCCGCTGACCTTTCTGTCTGGAATACACAAATCCCTTCCCACTAGCTATACACCTGGTCCTTTGAAGTTCAACTTTTGTCACCTCCCCCAAGAAGCCTTTATTGGATTCCCCCAAAAGAGCCATCCTCTGTGCTCGCAGAGCACCCCATCCTGCTTGTCACTGGATCATTTTTTTTCAACAAATATTTACTGAGCCCCTGCTATCTTTCAGGCACTGTTCTAACCACTAGTGATATAAAAGTGTAAAGCAAAAAAATATAAATAAGTATGTACCCTCTCGTAACTTCTGTTCCAGTGGAGGAAAACAGAAAATAAGCTTGTAATAAATTAAATAAGATGACGTCAGGTTCTGATAAGTGCTAAACAGGAGATAAAATGGCATAATGTGATAAAGATGGAACAGGAGCTACTCATTTAGGTAGTGTGGCCAAGGAAGAACATTTAATTTCTGTAGTGTTTTGGGTTTTTTGCTTTTGTTTTTATTGGCCCCAGAATTCTTTAACATTCTTCCCTTGAGTTGAGAAGTGGAGCCTATGTCTCCTCCCCTTTATTCTGGCATGCTTGTGACGACTTCAACCAAGGGAGTGTCGCAGAAGTGACACCAAGAGAATTCGCTAAGTGACAAAAGGCCATGGGGCTTCTTGGTTCTTAAGAACATTCACACGAGAGCCATGAGCTGCCATGCCAGAAGTGTGACTAGCCTAAGGCTGCCATGCTGTGTAGAAGCCCATGCAACAAGAGAGGCCACATGTAGGTGCTCTGGTCAGCTGTCCCAGATGAACTGAGGGTTTGAGTATTCCCAGCACAGGTGCCGGGAGCCTCCAAATAAGTCCAGTGCCGAGCTGCAGGCCACCGCCAGCCTTTATGTCTTCTCAGCTCAGACTGCAGTCATGGTGGAGCAGAAGCAAGCCATCTGCTATACCCTGTCTTAACTCCTGACTCCCAGACCCATAAGCGTAATAAAATTCTTATTTTATGCCCCTAAGTTTTGGAGTAGCTTGTTGTGCAGCAAAAGTAACTGAAACACACTGAGTCTTGAATGATGAGAAAAGGCAGACATGCAAAGAGCTGGGCATAAAAAGCAGAGTGAGTGCAAATGTCCTGAGGCAGGACTAAGCTTGGCCTCTTGAGAAATAAGCAGGGCCTTATAGGCCATGTAAAGAGTTTTTTAAAGGTATTTTATTCTAAGTGTTACAGGAAACAAGTGGAGGGTTTTGAACAAGGCAGAGACATGACCTGATTGATGCTTTATGAAGATCCTTCAACAATAGCAAGTATTGACAGGATAAGGAACAAGTGAAATTTTCACCCACTGTTGATAGGGGCATAAATTCCCTAAGAAATGCCATTCTGGGTCAGGTAAATAGCCCAGTGTCATCTCTGTGAGAGGTTCCCAGAGGACACTGGCTGTGAGGGGCAGGCCACCATCCATGGCTTCTCAGTTCCTTTCTAGTGCTCATGAGGCCTCTTCCACTCTCCTCAGAACCATTCCCCTCGGAACACCCCCGCCAACTCATCGGTGGGGCTAAGCGGTCTGCTTTTTTTTTTTAAGATTTTTTGGGGGAGTTGGGGGAGGGGAACAGCGCTGGGGAATAGGGAAAGGGGAACAGACAAGTTACTGTCCTTTTGTTCTTCAGTCTAGTTGTGGAGGACGTTGCTTCACCGGCCCATGTTGGTATTATCATTGTGCTCTTCCCGGGTGAGGCAGATCGGTCGCTGGCCTCTGGACGGCCGCTCACGGCAGCCCACTGCAGCCCCACTGCAGCCCCACTGCAGCCCCACTGCAGCCCCACTGCAGCCTATGCCGTCACAGGCGACTCACGGCAGCCCAGCTCCAGGTCGAGCTGTTGTTCACCATCTTAGCTGTAGAAGGCGCAGCGTCACTGGCCTCATATGGGATCCGAATTGGGGCCCTGCTGCTCAGAGCTGGCATCCCAAACCAATGCTTAACTAATGCCCCAGTCGGCCGGCCCTAAGCGGTCTGCTTTTAACTCACCTTCCTGCCTCCCCTCACTCCCTCTCTCCTTCTTTTCTCACCTGTAGCCCAAGTGAGCAGCTTCTACCTTCACCTTCATGTTTTGTTGCTCACCTGTACTATGGCATCGGCCTCCTCACAAGGCTGCCTGCCTCTACCTAACCCCACACCCGTTCTCCATACAGCTGCCTGAGAGATTTTTGTAAATAAACTTGCTCTTGAAGGAAAATGTACAAGAACAGTGCACATTGTCATAAGTGTACAGCTTGGTGACATTTTACAAAATGGACTTACACCCGTGTCACCAGCGTCCAGATCAAGAAGCCAAGGAGCATGACCAACACTCCAGAAGCTCCCTGGGGCCCCTTCCCATGACTACCGTGCGTCCCCAAGGTTAACCATTGTCCTGGCTTCCAACAGCATGAATTAGTTCTGCCTGGCTTTGAACTTTGTATCAATGAAATCTACAATGTGTGTTCTTTTGTCTCTGGCTTCTTTTGCTCAGCACTATGTTTCTGAAAGTTTCTGTGTTGTTTTGGAGCAGAGTTTGCTCATTTTCATTGTTGGCTACTATTCTATTATGTGACTATGTGATAATTTATTGATCCTGGCTACTGCTGATAGTCAATGGTACAGTTTTCAAGTTACTTTGTTTGTTTCTTTCTTTGTTTTAAAAGTAGTGCTGTAATCATACAGTGACCCTGAGGGAAGCTTTCTTGATGAGCAAGTTGACATACACAGCAGAAAAGAGCCAAGAGATTGCCAGACAAATGGAGTTGGAGCCCTGATCACACCACACCTGAAGCTCACCCAATGGCTGGATTTTTTCAGTTACTTAAGCCATTACATCCCTTGATTATTTAAGCCAGGTTGAGCTGGATTTTCTGTCACCTGAAGTTAAAATGGTACAGAAGGCTGGGAGAGAAAGGGCCTTGAGGAGCTAGGAGGAATGCCACAAAAGCACACATAGAATGAGAAGACGTAAGAAGGCTTAGGTTAAGTCAAATAGGAAAGAGAATATGTGAGTTCATTCCAAGGCTAAAGCACCTCTAAGGAAGGAAGGTAATTTGAGCTATAGTTTAGTAAATATTCACCCCTTCCCCTTCTTTCTATGGGTGAGAGTATACTGCTGCCTCCCCGTCCCGCGGCACTGATGTTGTGCTGGACCATGTGACCTAGTCTGGCGAAAAAGATGTTAGCAGACTCTAGTTCGAGCAAAGGCTTAAAATGTTGTGGTGTGACTGAGCTTGGCCCCTTGTCCTTCTGCCATCACCATGAGAAGAAAGTACCTCAGGTGACCTGATGGTCCAGGAAGGATGAAAAGCACATAGAGCAGACCTGAATCCAACCCGCAACCTAGAGCCAAACCCAGCTGACCAGCAGATGCCTGGGTATAAATAAATACTTGTGGTTATGTATCATGGATTCTGGTAGTGGCTTGTTGTACAGCATGGTTGAAACAATAGCTGACTGATACACAAGGCAAGAGGGAGGATCGATACAAACAGAAGTTCACTTAGGAGGGCATATTCGTTTCCTCAGGCTGCCATAACAAGGTACCGCAGATTGGGTGGCTTAAATAACAGAAATGTATTGTCTCCCCGTCTGTAGGCTGGAAGGGAGTCCAAGATCAACATGTCAGCAGGGTTGGTTCTTTCTGAGGACTGTGACGGACGATCTGTCCAGGCCTCTCTCCTTGGCTTGTCGATGGCCATCTTCTTCCTGTGTTTCTTCGCATCGTCTGCCTTCTGTGAATGTCTGTGTCCAAATTTCCCCTTTTTATAAGGATATCAGTCACATTGGAGTAGGGCCACCCTAATGACCTCACTTTAACTTGCTTATCTCCAAATAAGGTCACATTCTGAGTTCTTGGGGGCTAGGACTTGAAAAGATGCATTTGGAAGAGGCTCAATTCAACCAGTAACTGAGAGTATGTTTGTGATCATGGCAAAAATACCATTCACAATAATAGGGAGAATTCTCACTGCTATTCATGAACCTCACACCAAATATCTGTGTTCCACCCCATACCCTGGGTGGGCTTCCACCACTGGGCTGATGTGATGAGTTCTGTATGCATGGAAGGACGCAGTGTAGAAAGCATATAGAAGGGTTTGGAAGTCACACAGTCCTGCATTCAAACCTTAACTCAGAAACTAACTAGCTGTCTGACCTTGATTATTTGAACCCTCTGAGCCTCAGTTTCCTCATATGTGAAATAGATGTCAATTCTATCCCATTGAGTTGTTCTGAGGATAAAATCACATGTGTCATTTAGATGGGCACTTGGTAAGTTACAGGAAACCCAATAAGCCATGACTTAAATAAGCCAGGGATTTGTTTGCTTCATACAAAAAAGGAATGAAGAGTAGGACTATCTGGGACTAGTATGGCAGCCCAACAATATCTCTGAAGACCAGGTTTCTTCTGTCTTCTTCTCTAGCATCGTCAGCATGTGGCTTTTGTTCTCATGATCACAATATAGCTGCTGTACCTCCAGGCATAGAGTCTGCATTCCAGATAGGGAGATGGAGGAGGCGGGGGGAGACAAAGGACCAAAGGGGCATGCCAGCTGAGATGGCCCTTTATCAAATGCTTCCTCTTATATCCAATCGCCAGATCTGGGTTACATGGGCACCACCAGCGGAGCCTGGGGCACCTCACATTGGTGCCTTACAACCTCTATAATAGAAGAAAGCAAGGGAGAAGGCAGTGCATATAGATAGTCCATAGGGTCTGCTATGCCAGATAGGCCAAAACTTTGAGCACAGTACCAGTACCAACAGGTATTTGATGTTTGCCCAAGTTCATTTTGTGGAAGAAAACATTTCAGGCAAAGCATGGGATCCCACGTGTATCCCCACCCTCTTGAGTCACTATGATTGCTCTAAGCCCTGCACCAGAATTTCTCCACCACTGGTTAGATTCGCAAGCGGGAGAAATAAGCATGAGCATCCTTGAATCTCATTCCACACCCTCCTCTCCTTCAGCCTGGGATCACCAGCAGAGATTCCGGATCCTACAGGGACATTGTGAAACCTGCAAATGCCAATCAAGAGCTGGAGATATTCGAAGGTGCTGGGCTGTGGTAGAAGCGGCCCCGGCCGCAGAGAATCAGCTGGCATCTCTGAACACCCTACCAGACCACAGCTGTTGGCTAACCTGACACGTAGACCCACAGAAATGTCATGGTCCCCAACTCAAAGGGATCAGCTGTCAGAACACTGCCTCCCAACCTGCTCACACATGAGGCCCCCTTCTTATAAGGTTCAAAAAGTTCTCCTCCGTGCAGCGCTTTTAGTAATCTGTTAAAAACAACAGATAATGGCATAAAGCAACTAGGAATTCAGTAAGGCTTGGTAATATCATATTTTGCTCCTCACAGTAGCACTGTACACATTTGGGAAATGCTTGTATTACTACGTGCAAGACAGAATACTTATTCAGCCTACATACGTGCAGACTTCCTGGCCCAGATATGGATCAGAGGACCCCTTGCTCTACGCAGACAGCCTAGACACTAAGGAACAGAAGTCAGATGCTACGGAATCCCAGGAGCTGAGGGAGGGAGAAGGCTCAGAGGGCAATATCTGAGAAAGACAGATTGGCTCTCAGAGAGAAGCCGATGCTGGATCAGGAGGAGGCTGCAAGTGAGGGGTCATGTCGGAGAAAATGTCCTCCAAGAGCCCTCTCGGGAGAGGTGTGAGATTGCACTTAATATGTGAAAAAAGGTCAGAAACCAAATGATGAGGCTGTGGCATGCGACATTTTGCATCCACTTGATTAATAAACATCCCCTTCTCAAAGATGTTCTGTTCTTTCCCCGCCCCCTTTCCCCAAGCCTTTCATTTCTCCAGATCAGTGGGGTGGCTGGGGCAAGTCAACTCTTCCAAACTGTGCAATTTGAAGCATGGACTCTGAGCAGGACAACCACCTCATCTCTTTGTGCTTTGCAAGCCAGGCTGTCTTGGTTTCCCTCCTCTCTAGATTTGGTCATTCTCAGGGCCTAGGGCTTAGAGCAGCTTCCATGCTACAAGGGGCTTCCACTTCTGCTCAGATCAGCTGAGGCCGAGCTGCACCTGGTCACTGAGTCAGCAAGAAAGAACCAGGCAACCACTCAGGCTGCAGGAAACCCAGGCACACCCCCACCAGCCACGCAGAAACCCCTTTGCACGTTGAAATGCATCTAGGTCTCTAGACTCCAGCACTTCCCTCTGCCTCCCCTCCCCACCCTGGTCCAGGCTTCCTAACAGATCTGTCTGCTTTCTGTCATGTTTTCCACAACCATTCTCATGCAATTACTTTTAAATGTACAATTTATCACCTCACCTCCTTGCTTAAAAACTTTCTAGTAGCATCTCACTGATAAAGCCTTAAACTGAGAAGGGCCCTGAGACCCCCTCAAGATAGACTGCACCTCCTCCTGTGTTTTTCTCTAGGCCTTTGCATCCTGCCTCAGGGCATTTGCACCACCCCTCCAGCCTGGAAAGCCCTTCACCTAGTGCTCATCTAGTTAACCCCATTTTACTCTTCTGATTTCAACTCAAATGTGGCTTCTGCAAACTTCTCAGAGGCCTCAGACCAAACCAGGTCCCTTATACCCTCTCATATGCCCCAATGTCACAGTCGCATGACAAGACGGCAAGTATACAGATGGCACGTTTGTATACTCATAGGTCATCTGGTGTCTCCCTTAGGCTGTCAGTTCCAAGAGCCCAAGCACTTGCTCTATCTGTGTAGCCCCAGTGCCAATCACTGTCTCTTACCTGATAGGTACCCAATACATATTTATTGAGGGATTAAAGGTAAAAATAAAAGTACATCCATTTTCAATTCCTTTTCCTAATTTAAAAAAATAATACATCCTTTTAGAAAATGTAAACAAAAAATAAAGAAAATTAAATCAGCCATGTTTCTAGAGAAAAGAACTGATAACAGTTTGATCTCTTTCCTTTCCATCTTTTATACTTTTTGTTTTACTAAACTGAGTCTATTGAATATACAGTACAAAGCATTACAGAACAATTATCTCTCAAAAAACGTAAAGTACCATTCCCTCTATTTTCTCTGTCACATTTTTTCTGATTAAACAATACCATGTAGCCACTGCAGAAAATTTGGAAATTACCAAAAAAAGATTAAAAAGAAATGTAAATTACCTATAATTGCAAGCTAAGGATTTCCCTCTGGTAACATAGCCCTGTGTTTCCTTTCAGTATGTTTTATGCATAAATTTCGCTGCATTTATTTCTGATAAAATCACAACACTTTTCCAGGTGCTCTCCACCCAAAGAGGAAAAAGAGGTGTTTCCGGTGGGATTTTACCTGGGGCCCTGCCCTTCCAAGCTGCTTAAAGTACAGGGTGTCCTGGGGTGGGCGAGCCCATTAGGGTCTCACTAGAGGTGGCTTGCTCGCCTCAGCCCCACCCCCATCCCCACCCGCCCCAGGCCCCAGGGCCTTTTGTGTGCCCCAGGCCTCCAGTGAAGCCCTGGAGGCCTGGTGTGCTTTTGTAACCTGATCACCTTCATTCCCCCATCCCTGCAGATTTCCATAATAAGGCCAAATTTATGTACCCTAAAGGGAGCCCGAGCTGCCAGCCTCCCCAGCCTGGAGCCCACCCACTACCCTCCCCAAGGCACAGGGCATTTACAAGGGGGTCGGATGGGCTTAGATGAAACTGAAGCAGTCCTTGGTGTCAGGTCGGAAACTCCACCTCTGAGTTCTGGGGACACAAGACAGGGAGTCATAAACAGGAAGCATTTCTACCGCGCCTAGTGGAAGGCAGGCGGGGCTGCTGGATGGATTAGAGTCTGAAAAATAAAGAGGCACTGGGTGAGTGCTCAGGGCCACCTCAGTCATGGTGCTCTCACCCTGAGGGGGTTCCAGTTGTCATTGCTACTGTCCTTGGCAGTCTGGTGAAGTCAGGTGAATTACGATGTTCAGTTCAGCTAGTGGGCAGAGAGGGGGAAGGCAGACAGCCCCCCCACCCCGACTCGGGAGATAGGTAGGCAGCACAGGCATCCACACATGTTGGGAACAAGAGTAACCTCAACCCCCGAAGCCCTCTCTTCAATGGCAGGAAACTGGCCCCCAGCCTAGAGCCAAGGGAAAGGCCAAAGGCACCATAGCCATGCCAAGGAAGGCTGTCCCACACTCCAGCCTCCGGAAAATGCCTTCCTGGAGTAACAGAACACAGGAAAAATGAATTTCCGGCCCAGGTCATACAGTTCCTAGAACTACACCTCTCTGGGAAGTTTTGCTTCCGGAAGAGCTCTGCCCACCCCCAACAATGTTTGGACAAAAGACTGGTGATGAGAGGATGTGGGGGTGAAGAAGAGGGCCATCATGGGAACAGCTGGTAGGGAATCCTTCTCAAGGGGACTTCCCCAATGGAGTGTGGTATGCAACTACCTGCCTCCAATTATGCCTACTGCGGCCTCTAGTCAAATCCCATCCCATCTGCTTCACCCAGATTTGCTATCAGCTCCTTCCTGAAGCCACTCAGGGTGCAAAATCAGAGTGCCAGAACTTCAAAAGACATTAAGCGCTGCTAGTCAAGTGTTTCCCAAACTATGTGTTGTGAGAGCCAGTCCGGTATACACAGGAGTTCCTAGCCAGGTGACTTTGGGAAATACTGTGGTAGAGTGCCTTGATGACACCCCCCCCACCCCCGATTCTTGATGAACCTCCAGGAATCCACACCCTTTGTCATGGAGCTTTGCAGCGCCCTCTCATCACAGGTAGGGTGACCTGTCTGGCCCTTGGCCAGTTGGCCAATAAGATGCTAGCAGACTTGAGGGAAGCAGAGGCTTGCAGTGGCTGGAACTTTGGGGATTGCTCTCTTGGGACTCTGCCATCACCATGTAAACATGTCCAGGTAGCCTGCTGGAGGATGAGATACAGGTGGGACAGAGCAGACCTGCTATAGTCATCCCAACTAGGGCCAGCTTAGATGGACCTCCAGTCAACCACTGCCAGATTTGTGAGCAAGAGCGTGCTCAGCCAAGCCCCCGGTGATTCTAGACACAGGAACAATAAATTTGTAATGTTGTAGGCCCTTGAAGTTTTGCAGCATTGTTGAAGCAAAAGACAACTGATAAAACACTGCATACTAGAACTCTCAGGAGGAGAGTCACAACGCACATTAGCATATTAAAGGCCCTGGGAAGTTCTGTAGTAGAGATACCTGTTTAACTTTGCTGAACCCAACATTTCCCAAATTCATTTGCTCATAGATCCCTGATCTCTCAAGTAACACCTTAAGAAAGTAATCTTCAGAGGAATGCACAGCAGGAAGCACTAATGAAATCCCACCCCTCATTTTATAATGAGGAAACCAGACCCAGAAAGGTTCTATTTCTGGTCTATTTCTCATTTGACTATTTACCATATGTTGTTTTCTAATCCAACAAGAACGTTATGTGGAGTACCTACTGTGTGCAAAGAACTGTGCTAGGTACCAAAAAGACACAGTCTTTACCTTCAAGCAGCTCACAGTCTAGTGGAGGAGGAAGGCAAAGAAAAAGATGGTGACTAATATGAGACCCATCCAATGTAAGACGTGCTGTAAAGGGAAGCACTGGATGCTATGGAGCACAAAGAAAGGGGGGGTGACATACGAGGTCTGATAATTAAGTTCGCAAACTTGTTGCAACGATATTGCTAACCTTTTTTTTTTTTTGGATATCACAGGGATTGTTCATTATGAATTTGTACCAACTGGACAAACAGTTAACCAAGTTTACTATTTGGAAGTGCTGAAAAGGCTGCGTGAAAAAGTTAGACGACCTGAACTTTTCACCAACAATTCATGGCTCTTGCATCACGACAATGCACCAGCTCACATGGCACTGTCTGTGAGGGAATTTTTAGCCAGTAAACAAATAACTGTTGGGAACACCCTCCCTACTCACCTGGCCTGGCCCCCAAAGACTTCCTTCTTTACCCAAAGATAAAGGAAATATTGAAAAGTAGGCATTTTGATGACATGCAGGACAGCAAGGGTAATACGATGACATCTCTGATGGTCATTCCAGAAAAAGAGTTCCAAAATTGCTTTGAAGGGTGGACTAGGCGCTGGCATCGGTGCATAGCTTCCCAAGGGGAGTGCCTTGAAGGTGACCATAGTGATATTCAGCAACGAGGTATGTAGCACTTTTTCTAGGATGAGTTCACAAATGTCATTGTCTGACCTCATACGTATCAGGGTAACCTTCATGGAGGAGATGACATATGAACTGTGTCTTGAAGAATGAGTAGGAGTCACCTATATAAGAAAGATGAGATCAGATGGGATGGGGTAGGGTGGAAGCATGGGGGAGAAACTGGAGGCAGCAGGAGTGGAAGTGTGAGTGAACAGGGCTATACTGGTCAGGGGTCAGTTACAGAGAATAGAATTCACTCCAGCTAGTTTAAACAGAAAAGGAGTCCTTGTAGGGAAGGTATTAAGAGGCTAATAAGATTATTTGGATGGCTGAAGAGAACCACTCAATGCTGAGCTTCCAGGGAAGTCCCAGAAGGCTGCACCACAGAACTGAGCTGTCATGATCAGAGAGCCGTTACATAATTGAAAGCCACCACTGCCAGCATCAGAGCCATAGTGCCTCAGCCATGAGGCAAAATGCATGCCTCTTTTCCCTCTTTAACTGAGATCCAAAGTCAAGTTTCACACAAGAACGTCTGATTGGTTGAATCTCATCATACCTGGAACCTTAGCTGCAAGAGAGTCTGAGAAATGTACTATTTAGCTGTCTAACAGAGGTCAAAATGGATGCGGATTGTCAATCCACCATATCCTTCTCAAAAATGCAGTCAAGGGAAGCAAGTTCAGCATGTATTCAGGGCTTATCTTCCCAGAAATATTCTCAACTCTTACATCTTCTTTTTTATGTCTCCTGCATGGCAACTCCCCCCACTTATAGGTGTATCATAGGTGCTCATTAACGACCTCCAAAAAAGCCTGAGCTTATTAATTGGCTCCTCACTGTTTGATACCTGGGGTGGGCAGGCATCGAGATGAATAAAGGCAAGCTTTTTTTCTTCTTTGGTGTTGGAATAAATTGCTACTTTCTTGAACACGCAGAGGATGTATTATTATGGTGTTCTGTATTATTACTGAGAACAATTATTCAGAAGCCGGAAGCCTAGAGCTGACGAGGCTATATTCTCTGAGGAGAAATTCCAGAAACCATTACTCATTACCTTTTTTGCTCGTGAAAATAACTTTTTCCTTCTCCTGCCTGGCTTTCCACCCAAGGAAGGACTCAACCTTCCATGTTCTCTCTGCATTGGTGAATAGATGACCAAGAAGGCAGTATTCTCCATTTTGATGCCAAAGCCAGAGGGTGGTTACTGGATGGGGCCTAGCTGTAGCACTTCACAGAGGGGGAATCTGGGAGCTTCGGCGTGGAATACTGAACAAGTGTGTTTCCATAGAAATCCCACAACCTCACCCAACGAGTGAATTCCCATCTGCCCAGCCTTCCCTGGCAGTGACAGGTCAGGTATGATGGTGCTTTATTCACTGTCCAACCAAACCCCTCATGCTCTGCTTTGATATAAGGAAGATAGGGCCTCTGGAATCAGACATCTGTCCAAACCCCACAGGAGGTGCTGGAGGCCTAATTAATGTCTGTGAAGCATTTGTACAGCCTCAAATGAGCGGTGTGAGGGGACCACAAGCCCAATTACCACCATTGATGGAGCCTTCTGGCCCCCACCCCTTCTTTCATTTCAGCTACCTTGGCCCATCTCAGGGCAAAATCAGGTAAGTGCTGACGGGGCTACTGAGAGGCAAGAAAAGGCAGCAAGCAAGAGATCCTGACCAGGGCCTTCACTCTCCATAGCTGAGAGCCTTGAGCTCTCAGAGTAACTGGAGGTTTTCTGGATATGACCTTTTTCCTCAGAGAAAATGGCTGTATTCCTCAGAGTGCATAAGCTTATTCCTCACATTATATGACTTTTCCCTAAGAGCAAGGCACTAATGCCAAGCAGAGACACTTACCTAAAACTCTGGACTCTGCTTCAGAGTGGACTAGATCCCTCGAGAATGTCTGCAAAGCCCAGCCACTCCAAGGGTTGTATTTAAACTCACCACAATTAAATGCAGATTCTGACATCTATCTAGTTCTGTGCTCCTATCTTCTGTTTTTCTCCTCCACTCTCCATCATCACTCCTTGGGGAGAGGGCGGGACGAAAAGGAGAAATTGTACATACAGAAGGACGTGGTTTTATCAAAGCAAAGTGAACGCACAATCATACATAAATGGAGTGTGGAAAATGGGGGACCATTTCACATTTGAGTCCTTGTACAATTTATCACATAAGAGATGACTGGGTGTTTAATTTTCCAGCTCCAAGCACAGGCTTCAGCCAGCCCAGCTGTCTGGACGTAAGTCTTAGCGTTCCTTTGTCCACAGGTCCCCAGAGCTAAGCAGGCCTAGCGGCTCGCACAGCTGAGACACTGGAGCACGCAGGGAAGCTGGTGGTGGCCATGGAAGGTGAGGGTCAGCGAGGTCAGGGCCTGTGTGGCCAGGTTTTACATGGCCTAGGTCTGCATGATTAGGGCCTGCACGGCCTGGGTCTGTGAAACATTGATACTTGCCACCCCCTCAACCAGTCCGAGGCCTCCTGACGCAGAAGAGGGAGATGCTGCTCAACTTATAACAAAGGTGTAAGGCGGCAGGAATGGGGGCCACTCTGGGGAAGTGTTGGGTTGTCTCTGAGCACTCCAAGGGGGACATGTCCACCCGGGAGGATTCCCAGCCCCACTTCTCTTTAGGCCAGAGCCTCCCCACCCACCCGGCCAGTTCTGTCCAGAAGCAGTTTCTCGTCTCCAGCCCCTGCGGTCCATTCCACCTCCGGCATCCACCTCCTGCTTTCCCTTTCACCGCCACCAGTGCTTTCCTGTCTCAAGGGAGGACGATGAGCCCGAAGCTGTGCACAGCAGCCCAGGCAGCCAATCCTTCCTCTGGGTGACAACAGAGGGTTGTTTTTCTTACCTCCCCTGACCTCAGAGAGCAGGGGGCTCTGGCCACATTGCTCAGGCAGGGGAAGGGCCCAAGCCTGCTGGCCTTGCAAGCTGAGGCGAGAGAGACGCTCAAAAACACGGCGAAAGGAACTGTCAGCCTTCATTATTAATACCCAGTGTTAATATTTAATGTCAGAAAACGGCAGCTCCCTTCTGTGCACCGTCACCAGACCTGCACAGGTCATGCCAACCAGAACCCTTCCATCTCAGCACTCCTGTAGCTACAAGCCAAGACCAGCAGAGCAGTTTAGGTTTATAAAAAACACTAGGTGCAAAATGAATTTGAAAAAACAGAAAATTCAAATTCAGTAAGATTAAGAAATGATTCCATTGTTTTTGGAATCAACCCTGCTCGTTAAACGTCTCTAATACTCTGTGTTCGAATGCCAGAAAGTTTAGAAATGAGGCAAGGCATAGTGTAACCTCTGAGAGAGGGAAGGTTTTTTGCTCTGCAGAGTGTTTGGTGGTGTTGATAGGCCAGATGTATTTCTTAATCAGCACCAGCAGTGTGGTATGAATGCAACCAACAAAATCTGAAGGATCTGATGAGCACCCCAAGATGAATTCAATATATTGAAAAAACAGGAATATCTACCACTTGAGCAATCCACGAGTTCTTACCTATCAAAACCAACTTGTTTCTCAACCTGGGGCACAGGGGTAGCATTTGGGGAGGGACAGCCCTTCATTGCACAGGGCTGTCCCACACACTGTCCCTGCCCACTCACCTCAGGTGGCCCCCTGACATGACCATCGACAACGCACTGACTCATTTCCAAACACCTCTAGGTGGTGGACAGTGCACTAAGCCAGGTGCACTGGGCCACTAGCGTGGGTTTCTGAGTTGGTGTAAAGGCCAACTCAGAAATGACAAAGGCACCGGGCCAAGCCAGAAAAGCCTGACCATCCTCCCACTGAGAGCTGAGACCTACGGAAGGCAACAGAGTCTGGGGCTTGCTTGCCTCCACAAAGTGAGTGGAACCAGGATCCTGTCCTCACACCCACCACACCCATACCCCGCCCCCTCCCCAGGGCAGCACCTCCGCCCTCTTAGCTGAGAATGGGCTGTCATCTCCAACTGTGGCGGGGAGTGGCCACAGCTTGCAAGCTTTCATCTCTACTACTTCAAAGAACAACCTGGCAGAAAAGCCCAAGGCACAATTTTCCAGGATCCGGAACCTGAATGACTCGCCTGTGCTGGCACCAGCCTAGGGTCCCAGCTCATCTCCCTCAACTTGAATTCACCTCCCAGACCCGAACCTTACCTGCCACCAACAACTCACAAGCATTCTTTTTTTTTTTAAAGATATTTATTGGGGAATTGTGGGGATGGGAACAGCGCTGGGGAATTGGGGGAAGGGGAACAGACAAGTTGCTGTCCTTTTGTTCTTCAGTCTAGTTGTGGAGGACGTTG
>NW_017731357.1:6751022-6790983 GCF_001890085.2 Hipposideros armiger | reverse complement strand
GTAGCCCATGGCAACCCACTGCCACAGGGGCAGCAGCCTATGCCGTCGCCGGCGATTCACGGCAGCCCAGCTCCAGGTCGAGCCATTGTTCAGCATCTTAGCTGTGGAGGGCAGTGTCACTGGCCCTCATATGTGGGATCCGAACCCGGGCCCTCTGGCATCCCAAGCCAGTTCTTAACCATCGCGCCACTCGGCCAGCACTCACAAGCATTCTTAAAGGGCCTGTTACCAGAGCTGGGTCTTGACTTGGTTGGGAAAGCCATTTGGTAGGGCTATAAATAGCAGGTGATTTAATTTCAAGGGAATCTTCTCCCCATAAAGTTTTTTATAGTATTTTATTGAGAAATAATTTCGATCCAGTTACATGCAAAAATCTGAAGTGTACAACTTGATGAATTAAAAAAATGTTTAATTGAAACAAGCACATACTAGCTGGAATAGCTAAAATGCAAAAGAATGATAACACCCAATGTTGGCCAGTGGTAGGGTGACAGGAATTCCCATACATCTCTCATAGGAGTGGAAAATGATACCACCACTTTGGAAAATGGTTTGGCAGTTTCTTATGAAGTTAAACAGATACCTACCACACGACCTAGCCATTCCACCCGTGGGTATTTACCCAAGAGAAACAAACGTATATGTACATGAACATTCGCAGCAGCTTTCTTTGCAAGAGCCCAAAGCTGGAAACAACCCAAACATCCACCAACAGATGAATGGATAAACAAATTGTGGTATATCGTACAGTGGAATACTAAGCAACAAAGGGAAGAAACCCCCTGATACATACACCATGGATGTATCTCGAAATAATCATGCTGCATGAAAGAAGCCATGGAGTACATACTGCATGATTCCATTTATATGAAACTCTAGAAAACACCAACTATTCTACAGTGACAGGAAGCAGATCAGTTGTTGACTGGGGATGGGGCGGACAGAAGCAGGTGAGAAGGATTATAAGGGTACCGGAGGAAACCTTGGGGGGCAATGGATATATTCACGATCTTAATTACAGTGATGATTCCACGGGTGGATGCGTATGTCAAAACAGATCCAATTGTATAATTTAAATATGTGCAGTTTATTGTATGTCAAGGAAAGCCAATAAAGCTGCTTTTTAAAATATATATATGTGTGTGTTTCACCATATGAAAATTATACTTTTTTTTAAATGCTGGAATTCTCCACCACTCTCCCTTCCAAACAAACAAATAAACACATACAATAAATCAGGGACCTGGAATTCCACATATTCTCCCATCTTTGGATTCAAGCAAGAGAAATCCTGCTTTAAGCCCAAGGTAGTGTGACATGAGTGTGGCCACCCCACTACAGCAGTGGCAGGAAGGCAAGTCAAAGTGACCGAGCACAGACCTGCCTTCCAGTGACGTAGGGCCAGCTTTTGCTTGCGTGGTAAAGCCAGGCCGTTATTCCCAAAGTGAACCACGTATAATGCACATATTTCTACCTTTTCCTCTCTCCATTTCTTCCTGTTTCTCTTCCTTCTCGGGTAACTATTCATGGCTGGAGCATGGCAGGAACTCCATACCAGCCACCAAAATACTGCACCGTGACAACTTCATCTCTTAATTACAGTAAACATTTACATAATGCTCAGGCCCAGCCAGTGCAGAAAGATTCGTTAATGCAGAAACATGCCCTTTAACCATCCCATTTTATTACACAAACCCCCCAGGGACCTGAGCAGCCCGAGATTTGCAAAAGATGATGGAGAAATTGGCTGAGATATTAAGCCTCTTTCCAGGTACAATTAAAAGCAGTTTGGAGAACCTCCTGCTCTCACAGATATATATTTTTTTTCATTCTGAATTCACAATATATGGATTCCAGGTACTTAGCTGCCATCAGAATTTTCTAACATTTGCTGGAAATGGGGTTTTGTTTTAACTCTCATATTCCCCTCTTTGCTTCTGAATTGACAAGCCTGCAGGTTTTGCTAAGAGGTCTAATATTTCCACGGCCGCCCAAACACAAGGCCAGTTGGAAATAAACCCAGCAGCAAAGACCCCCTTGAACACTATGAACATTCTTGCTTCAAGCCTTTGATTCTTTAAAACAGACCCTCTCTAGAGAGACCAACTTTAATCACATTTCCTCGAGCAAAACCCAGATGGCCTGGGGAGGGACAGCCCAGGCAGGCTCACAGTGTGGGTGAGGAGAGGCTGGAGTGCCGTGGCAGGCTCCCCACTTTCCAGAGCATTCAGACCAGTAGACAAGGAAAGTTGCTGTCCACTCGGGGTAGGGGGAGGAAAATCAGTGGGCTTTGGGAAAAGTCAAACCTGAGTGTCCTCCCAGCCTTTCCTGCTTCTTCTCTATTCCCAGCCTCTTCCTGGCTGTGTGATCTTGGAAAAGTGACTCTGTGCTTCAGTTCTGCCATCTTTAAAGCAGGGGTAATGGTCCCACCTTTGCCAGGATGTTGTGCGGTTTTGGTGAGGGAGCTTTGTACAGAGCCTCCAGCCAGGGCCAGCAGGTCATTGCCACGCACGCCTTACTCAGTGGCTACTGACAGGTACCGTTATCATTTTCTTCCTAGCACTAGTATTACCGCCATAGTTCTCAAACCTTAAGCAGCCAGAAGGATCCCTCAGGTCACCTTCCTAGCATTAAAATGGGACTCAAGTGCTCTTGTAGCCCCTTTTCTCCCCCTTATGACTCAAAACATGAGGCCTACACCAAATCAGCTTGTGCAGGCCATCTCTGGGGTTCCCACCCAGATTGGCAAGAAGGGCACCTGGGTTAGGGCTGGGGGTGGAAGGGGCAGCTTTGACCAGTGAGCAGCCAGGGGGTGGGCATGGCTACCCTATAGCAGAGTAGCCAGATGGGAGGGGCTGGGGTTGGCAGGCTGAGGACAAGATCAGCCAGGAACCTAAAGACAAGTTCGAGATCCAGGAACAGGAGACCCAAGGCCAACCCTTGGGAGAGGCAGGAACCCTGGTGTGGGCCCTGCCTCATGTGCAGACACATGCAATAGCAAATGCCCTACCCAAAGACAACTCTCAGTTATGTCATTTATTTCACAGGCATTTATAAAGCACTTTGTCTGTGTTGGGCACTTTACAGCCATTACTTCATTGAATTTCATAGCTAACTACCCTGTGCGACAGATACTGATAAGTTCCCTATTTTACAAATGAAGCAACGGAGGCTCAGAGAGATTTATTAGCTTGTCCAAGGTCACACAGCTAGTAGGTAGCAGAGTCGGAATTCAAATCCAGGAAGTGGGGCTGCAGACACCACAGTCTTAACCACTGCAGATAATACGTGCTGCGGGGTTCACAAAGGTAGGGATCTAATCAGGCTTGAGCTAGGACTTGAAGAACCAAGTAGGGCAGGTGTGGAGAGGGGAGACAGGCAAAGGGCTTTGCAGGTGGAGGCAAGAATGCGAAAGATGACCTAAGGCAGAAACAAAGGCTCCATGGTTGCTTGGGAAGGACAGGAGGAAAAGAGTTTGTGTCACAGAGTAGGCAATGGAAAGAGAGGGCGCTGTGGATACTTTTGACTACAAGTTACAGAAAGAAAACCTCAATTCAAACTGACTTCAACCAGTGGCTTTAGAACTCTTTGACCACGATCCACAGTAAGAAATGCTCTTTCCATTTTGGCTCTGTAAACGCACACCCATGTGACTAGACCAGCATTTCACAAAGCACCACTGCATGTAATGTACCCTGATATTTTTTATTCTGTTCTTCCTTATTCAAACTCATTTTTTCATTGTTGGTTATGACCCACTCAGTTGATTGCATGGCCCACCAATAGGTTCTGATCCACAGCTGCAAAAAATACTGGCTTAAACACTAAGGGAATTGATTATGTCATTAACAAAGAATACAGAGGTGGGGGCTGGCCGAGTGGCGCGATGGTTAAGAACTGGTTTGGGATGCCAGAGGGCCCCGGTTCGGATCCCACATATGAGGGCCAGTGACACTGCCCTCCACAGCTAAGATGCTGAACGACAGCTCAACCTGGAGCTGGGCTGCCAGGAGTCACCGGCGACGGTGTAGGCTGCAGCCCCTGTGGCACTGGGTTGCCATGGGCTACCGTGTGTAGCCAGCAGCCAGCGTGAGCGGCCAGCAGCCGCAGTGAGCGGCCATCCAGAAGCCAGCGACTGATCTGCCTCGCCCGGGAAGAACACAAGGATGGTGCCAACTTGGGCCAGTGAAGCAACGTCCTCCACAACTAGACTGAAGAACAAAAGGACAGCAACTTCTCTGTTCCCCTTCCCCCAATTCCCCAGCGCTGTTCCCATCCCCCCAATTCCCCAATAAAAATCTTTAAAAAAAAAAAAGAATACAGAGGTGGGGCTGGCTCTGGGTAGGGGACACTCAGCAGCTCAGTGATGTCCACAGGACCTGGGTGCCCCCATCTGCCTACTCAGCTGGGCTCATGTCAGCCTCATGCTAAGACTAGTTTCTCTGGAGCTCGTGAAGTGCTCTAGCCATCCCAGATGACACATCTAGGCAGACACAAGTCAATTGGAAGAAAAAAGACTAGCCTCTGAGTACCTTTTTAAAGAGCAAGTCAGTATTCCCCCAGAAGCCCCCAGTAGACCTCTCCCCATGCCTCATTGGTCAGGACTGAGCCACAAGTCCATTCCTGACCTAATCCTTAGCCAGAGAAATAGATCGACCACCAAGTGAGGTGAGAGGTGTCGGGGAGTATGTCACCATACCCTCTGTAAGCCTCCAAGGGCAGGCCCTAATCATGGATGTCAGCCAAGAAATGCAAATTTGATCCCGTGGGGGTTTCAGCAGAGGTGACAGGGCTAAATATGGCAAAAAAGAGGGATCCAAAATGGCCAGCCAGTGGAGATGAGGCATGCTGGGAAGGGCTGTAAACCAGGAAGGGGCAGAGACCAGCTTCGCCCAGGGGCACCCTGACCAGTCCATGGAGACTGGCTATCCAGGGCAGTCTGGAAAGCTAAGGATGGTGTACAGGAGCTCCAGGTCCCACTCGTACCTCTGGGAAAGACCTACAGGGGACAGCCAGGTGAGCCAATGGAGCCGTGTGTCGGTATGTCAGCCCTGGAGGGAAGGAGCACTGTCCAGAAGAGCCGGGCCTGGAAAAGTGGGTAATAAGAACCAGACTGAGTTTGAAGTGGGGCTCACTCTGCAAGAAGGGACATAGTAGATGGTTTGAGTGGTTCCCCCAGAAGTAGACTTTAAGACAAAGATTCCAGAGCCAGTAAGTAGTTCATGTGTGTTTCAGCTATCTATTACCAGGCAGTGAACCACTCCCATACTTGGCAGCTTAAAATAAATAACAATCATTGATTTACTCACAATTTTACAATTTGACCATCGGCTGGGGGCAGCTCCACTGGGGCTGGAAGACCCATTTCCTAAAGAGCCAGCAAATTGATGCAGGCTATTGTCTGCCAGCTGGGAAATTCATTCTCTCACAGGTCTGGAGGCCAGGAGTCCAAAATCAACGTGTCAGCAGGGTTGGTTACTTCTTGAGGGCTGAGAGGGAGAATCTATTCCAGGCCTCTCTCCTAGCTTCTGGGAGTTGCCAGCAATCCTTGGCATTCGTTGACTTCTGCTGCATCACCCCAATCTCTGCCTCTGCTGTGACATGGCATATCTGTGTGTCTGTCTCTGTGTCTTCATCTCTTTTTCGTGAAACGACTCCTGTCATTGGACTTGGAGCCCACCTAATCCACTATGACCTGATCTTAACTTGATTACATCTGTAATCACCCTATTTCTAAACAAGGTCACATTCATAGGTACTGGGGGTTGGGCTTCAGCATATCTTTGGGGAGAGGGGGACACAATTCAATCCATAACAACACGTACCTCTGGGTAGGGGAAATGACAAAGAATTTGCAGCCATCTTTAATCCACCACATTCTTGGTGATGATAACAGGAAGGGAAATGCGGAAGTGAGCAGGGAAGGGAAAGAAGTCATAAAGTTTATGTTATCAAAGCATTTGTTACTGTGGGCAACTGCGTAGGGCTCAGCCCCACTGGGAACCTCTGGGGGAAGTGTAAAACACGCTTCCGTTTCCCCAACCGAGGGATGAGATGCTGGAGTATTTATCCGCCGATCCCCCCTTGTCAGTGCAGCACTTCCAGCCAGCCCGGTGTCCTGCCACAGGAAGAGCGTGCCACCAGAAAAACTCCCTCAGGCAGAGAGTCATAGGTGTCTGCCGTAAGCAGTCTTCTGAGCACAGAGGCGAGGGTTACAGGCAGGTGGGTGGGGCACCCAAGTGTGTGCTACAAAAAGCAGGTCAAGGCAAGCCAGTGGGAGGAGCAGAGCTGCCCCATGGCAAAAGTCCAACCCCACCCTAAAAGTTTAGCCACTAGTAAAGAGCTGAGGGGTACATGGGACTATGGACCATGTACATATGACAGATGAACCCCAAGGTTTGCCCCTAACCCTTTGAATCAAACCCAGGGGGCCAGCAAAGGCATGGCCTCCTCGCTGGGAGCCACTGGAAGCCAGGTTAGGGAAAGATCTAACCCTGCCACTGGGCAGAGGAGGGGCCCAGGCTGCGACCTCGGCCAGGAGCTGGGGCAGGCCCAATGCTCCAGGCTGAGCCTCAGGGGAGCAGCTTCCAGGCCTGGGGAGCGGGCCCACCACAATCATGCCAGCTGCTGAGACACCTGAAGTGCAGCACACTTCAGATCTATGCGTGTCTGGTCCTCAGTGGTCACCCAAGCAGCTTTCCCTGCCCAGAACAGCAGCTCCTTGACCCAGGACTCGGGGGAAAACTGGGAGGAGAGAGGAGAGAGGAGACGGGAACGTGGACAGAATGGTTTTCCCTCTCTGCTTTTTACCTCCCCTACCAGGTACTCGTGGCCTGCAAAGCTGCCTGCAGAAAACACAGCCATGAGTTTCTCATGAATGATTTTAAATGATTCTTATTCTGTCCATGGGGGGAAATCATGTATTGAAAATCCAGCAAAAGCATAGCCAACTGAGGGCTGCTTTGGATGGCTGCTAAAAAGCAGACAGCGTGGCCACTGGCATTCAAACTGCAAGGGGTCCTGGGAGAGAAACAGGCTCCCCAGGCCAAGGCAGACATGAACCTGAGGTGATACCCTCTGAAAATCAGGCCACTCCGTGCCTCACACACATGGTCCCATTTTATCCTTCCATCCGTTGCTTGCTCATTCATTCATTATGCAACGAATAATCACTAAGTACTTGCTATATGTCACTCGCTGTTCTAGGCCCTAGGAAACTGTTGTGAACAAAACAGATTTTTTTTAATCCCTGTAGTCATGGAGCTTACATTCTTGTGGGAGAGAAAGGTAGAAAACAAACAAGCAAAACATGCAGTGTGTTTTATGGTGAGAAGAGGGGAGGATTAAAATAGGGCAGGAAAAGGAATAGGGAATATAGGTAACCAGGGGTAAGGGGAAGGTTGCAAGTTTCAAAAGCGTGATCAGGGATGTACTTGCTGAGAAGTTGACACTTCACCAAAGACCCTGAGGAGATAAGGGAGAGAGCGCTGTGGATGATGGAAAAAGAACAGGGCAGGGGAACAGCCCGTGCAAAAGCCCTGAGGTAGGAATGGCCCAGTGTATTCCAGGAGCTGCAAAGAGGCTAGGGTGGCTAAAGTGGAGGAAAGGGAGGTAACAGGCCATGAGCTCAAAAAAGCGAGGAAAGTGGACACCAGATCAGGCAGGGCCTTCTTCACATCCTCGTCTTTCACTCAGACAACATAGGAAGGCTCTGGAAGATTCTGTGCCCCAAAGGACAGGAACTGACTCATGTTTTAGGGACCCCTCTGGCTGTTGCTTTCAGAGCAGACAGTAGAGGGATGAAAGCAGAGGGGAGGACACCAGCGAAGAAATTACACATGTAGTGATTCTCCATATTCAGAAGCTGAGAACCACAAAGGTAATAAATATAACTTTAGTAGGAATTATTTCTAACTTCGTCTCCAGCATTCTGCAAAACCCACCTTTTTCATTATTTCTATTTCAAAGATGAAAAACACAGAGAAGTTAAGTATCTTACTCAAGTTATCCAGTTAGTAAGCACTTCGACCAGGAAAATTCTGGTTTAGATTTCCCATGAGGCCTAGCCATATTAAAACCCAAATTTACCTAACTCCCTCTTTCTGCTGTTCCCCTTCTTTTGAGTGAAACAAAAGTGGACAAAAAGCCCTGTTTTGTCCCCTGGTCTTTGGGTTGATGCCTGATTCCTTCTGGGACTTTGCTTCTAGTCTTTTCCTTGGGAGGCAAAGTGGCATGACCCAGGGGTGGGCTGAGTGAGGGTTGTGACAACGCACCCCTGGGCAGGGCAATTTCCAGAAGTACAAACCTAGGCTTTATCTCTTCTTGCCATAGGTACCTTTCCTCTCTGTGGCCCAGACAGCGGTAGCCAGGCCTTGGCGTCCCCAGCCTTTGGGTTTTCGTGGGCAGGGCCACAGTTGAAGTTGCCAGGCATGCAGGAGCCAACCCCCTCCCAGGCTTTTGTTTTCAACAGAAGGCAAAGTGGTGAAAGGATTATATGGGATCAGCCGTTCCCAGAGCCTGTTTTGTATACCACTGGAGGTATACAGACTCGTATTTTTTAATAACTGTGGTTATGTATTTTGATGTACTAGGGAAAAAAGAACTGAAACAGCCAACCCATGACTTCATGAATATTATTGCTCAGGAGGAGGCTAAAGTACTTAGGGTTTCTTTCTTTTTTTTTTTTTAAAGAAAAAAATGATTTAAATACAAAATATTATGTTAATAATAACATAAGTGGTACAAAATACAGCAAATAACATGGAGGAGGTATAGAATAATGCTATGGTGGATTGTCTCAGGTGGGGAGAAAATGAAAGGGAGGGCTTTCTCCCCAGTAATCTAAAAGGTTCTAAAATTTATCCTTTTAATGTAATGGAAGAACAGGCACACTGTAGAACATTAGAAAATACAGACCACCAAAAATGTTACAATAAAAATTTCACACTGTCATCTCCAGATATGACCACCAGTAACACCGAAGTGCACATCTGTCTTGATTTTCTACTTCTGTATAGCAAATTACCACAAATTTAGCAGCTTAAAACACCACCCATTTATTTCCTGCCACTTCTGCAGGACAGAGGTCCAGGCAGACTGGATTCTGCACTCTGGATCTCACAAGGTTAAAGTCATAGTTTCGGCCAGGCTGGGTTTTTATGGAGGGTCAGATGGAACACCCACTTCCAAGCTCATTCAGGTGATTGCCAGAATTCAGGTCCTTGTGGCTGTAAGATGGAGGTCCCCATTCCCTTACTGGCCGTTCTCTGGGTGGTGCACATCTTCACGCCAGGAACAGCACACCTAACCTTCTCATGCTTCGAATCTCTCTGACTTCTCCTTCTGCTTTCCTCTCTTGCCACCAACCAGAGAAAACACTCTGCTTTTAAAGGGCTCGTGTGATTAGATTAGGTCCACCACAAAAATCCCTACTTTAAGGTTCATGGGACCATATCACATGACAGTTAGAGGAGTAAAATTGTCATCCCATTCACAAGTTCCAGCATGAGAGTGTGGAATCTTAAGGGGCCATATGATTAGAATTCTGCCTACCACAATATCTTTCTGGATCTTTCTCTGTACATATATATTTATAAATACATATTTATGTTGTAGATATAATAAACAACCTACTTTTTCTGATCAAGGATATCCACCTTTCCATTTCAGTAAATATTCATCTCACTGAATACCCAGAGCATATTCAGATTTCCTCGGTGAACCCGGAAATGTCTTTACAAACCAGTATCCAGTCTAGGCCCAACAGTGCATCTGATTATATCACTTAAGTCCTTTTCTGGCTAACCAAGTCGTTTTTTGTTTTTTTTTTAATCCTGATGTATTGAAAAGAGCAGAATAGTTGTTCAGCAAAAATGTCCTATCTTCTGGATTTATCAGGTGGCTTCTTTGTGACGTCATTTAGCTTGTTTCTCTAGCCCCTGTATTTTCTCTAAATTGGAAGTTATACACTGGAGTGGTGGCACATGTTTAACACCTGGATCTCCAGGGGGAAAGCTCTGATTTGGGGTGTTGGCTAATTTCTGTGGTGTAAATTCTTCCACCCTGGCCGATTTCAGGCTACCAGTGTGATATCCCTGAATTCAGAGTTGGAAAGAGATGCACACTACCTGCCAACTGAAACCAGGACAAACCAGTTCCAGCACACACTGCCTGATGGATGGAATCAGGCTTTGCGAGGGAAAGAGGTGGAGGAAGCTATAAGGAGAAAGACTTGATGAGCCTCCCCACTCTCACCCCCAAAAGACTGTGGAGGAGACAGGATGATATATGCCCCAGAAGTGGAAGCGACTGGCACCCTTTTGCTTCCAAGAGGAGTGGCCAAGGTGACGCGAGCCATGCAAGCTGTGGTCTCAGGGGCCATGGCGAAAATGCCCAACATGGAGCCCAGCCAGGAAGCAAGCATGGTAGCTAAATCCCGCAGCGCCCTGGCTCCTCGGGTGAGTCACCTCCACTGACTCCCAGAACTCCCCAACAGGACCGAGCCTCAGCTGCTCACAGTAATAACTTGCTTGATAACCATGTCTTTATTGGCTTCCTTTCCTTCCTTCCCCTGGCCCATCTGTGCACTCCTCTACTGGGGCTTCCTGGGGCCACCCCCCAATAAAGGACTGGCCCTCAGATCTTTGTGTCAGGCCTCCTTCCGGGACCCAGGCAGAGACAGAAGGCCGCAGGGGATTGCCATCAGTGTGAGGGTCTTTCAAGGTTTTACATTTTTTAACAAAGGGATGTATTCATTTATTATTAATGCAATTAAAAACCAATGTTAAATAGTAAATTTTTAAGAGGGGAAACTATAGCTAGGAGACCCAGAAGACTTACTGAAAGAGACCACAGCCTATCTCCCTATCTCCTTGCCCTGAGAACCCACTGTCCCCCTGCCCCCCATACCTCTCTCCACATACCCCAAGACATGACAACAATGGCAGGTGATCATTTTAAGAGGAGCTGACATTTGTTGAGCAGATACTATGCAGAATTCTTTGTGTAGATTATCTATTTTACATACTCAGAGAACACGTACTTATCTCCCCTTTCTCCCAAGCTCCCTTTAATATGATCCTGAAGGAACAAAAAGTGTATAAACCCGCAATAAGGAAGGGGGGGCAGGTGTCAGCAGATGAGGGATTTCAACACATTTCTGGAAGACAGAGAGCAGAAGGAAGGGTGGTGACAGGTGACGCAGAGCAGAGTGAACCACAGCTGGAATCTTCCCTGTAGGGGAGGCTTGGGGAAGAGGATCCCGCCCCCCCCCCTCCAGCCAGGATGAGGCTGAGGGGAAGGAAGGTCCCTTAGGGCAGGAGTGGGAAATGTGGCTGGAAATGGGATTGACCGAGGACCTGCAGCCAGACTTGCTGGCCCCCCTCCACCATCCCCACTGCTGGGGGTAGGAGGGCTAGGAGCAAACGTCTTGGTTTCTTAGAGTTGACACTGAATTTCCTGCCTACTTCCCCACAACCACATCAACAAAAGTGGAAAAGACCCTTTTTTAAAGAAATGGAACACATTTTCTGAGGCGACCTGGAGCAGCTTGTGTGTATATTAGTGCCTTGGAATAAAATCCCCCATGATCCATCATTTGGAAGACCCCAGCTCCCCCACCTGCTCCCCTAAAATGGAACATGACCACCACCAATCCCCACCCGTGCACACAACATTTATGGTCCAAGCAGAAAGAGAAGCCCTCCATGGTTGTTCATCTAAAGGAAGCCTGCAACATCCAAGAGAAAGAAAAAGAGCAACAGGAAAACTGATCCTGGAGGAAACAGAGATAATTTAGTAAACAGAGGAGAACGTAAAGGAAGAGGGGGCGGTGGCAACTTTACATGGTACCCTCAGAAAGATGCAAGAAGTTATTGCATCCGTAAAGCAAGAAGGGGTCACTGACAATTAGAGAAAGTCAGAACACTTGGAAATTTAAAATATGGGGACAGAGTGAAAGAAATCAACTGAAGATCTGAAAAAAAAATCGAGAGATTCTTCCAGAACATAGAGCATAAAGAAAGACACAGAAAACATAAGAGAAAAGATAAGAGACATGTAGGTCCAACAGGTGAGGAATAACAGGATTTTCAGAAAGAAAGACTAGCGAGAAGGCAGAGGGAAAGAGCCTGCAAACCATCCCAACCCCTTTGGCTTAGGACCGCGCTGGAAGAGGCAGCCTCTGTGAGGCTGTGTGGGACCCCGCACTTTGTAAGCAGGCTGCTTTATGTTTTGTGTATTCTGTGTCTTCCCTTAGTCTTTAGAGGTCTCAACAGAGCCAAGAGGAGCCAAGTGGCAGTAGAGCGTGCCCATGCAGAGTATTCACGGGTAAAATGGAGAGGGGGCAACCCTGGGGACTAGTGTAGTGGTATCAGTGGACCTCAAATGACAGTCTTCCAAGGGAAGGAGGCTCTCTCGGGAGCACAAGGTCAGAGCTGCTCACTTCTCAACCCACTAAGAGATTGTCTCTCCAGAGCTAGATCCTAGAGGCCCCAGGTTTTGTTTGAAAAAGGCATAAGGTTTTCTCTTACAGTTTATCTTATATATGGAGAAGTCCATTTGTCAGACATGTATTCTATCCAGAGGGCAGTACTAAGGTCAATAGGTGGGCCTGATGGGAGCTGACTGAGGAGGAAGTTATAAAAGACTTCTCAATAGATGTTTTTGATACTGAAATGGGATGCTTGACAAAGGAGTGAACCCTCTGTCACTGGAGGTATTTAAGCAGAATCCAGACAAATGTGTCAGGAAAACTGTAAAAGGAAGTGAAACCAAAGAACAAGTAAATTCATAGAGATATGGTGATGGAAGGAGAACTGACTCCGGATGGTGAACACACAATGTGATACACAATGTGATATATAGATGATGTATTACACAATTGCACACCTGAAACCTATGTAACTTTACTAACCATTGTCACCCCAATAAATTTAATTAAAAATAAAAACAAAAAAAAAATTTCATAGAGATAGAAAGTAAAATAAAGGTCACGAGGGACTGGGCTGAGAGGGGAATGAGGAGTTAGTGTTTAATGGGTACAGTTTCTGTTTGAGAAGATGAAAAATATCTGGAAATAGTGGTGATGGCAACACACATTGTCAGTGTGCTTAGTGTCACTGAATTGCATGCTTAAAAATGGTTTAAATGGGGCCAGCCGAGTGGCGCACTGGTTAAGAGCTGGCTTGGGACGCCAGCTCTGAGCAGCAGGGCCCCGGTTCGGATCCCACATGAGGGCCAGTGACGCTGCGCCCTCTACAGCTAAGATGGTGAACAACAGCTCGACCTGGAGCTGGGCTGCCGTGAGTCACCAGAGACAGCGTAGGCTGCAGCCCCTGCCATAAGCTACCGTGAGTGGCCAGCAGCCAGCGTGAACGGCCGGCAGCCGGTGTGAGCTGCCAAGAGCCGCCATGAGCGGCCGTCCAGTGGCCGGCGACCGATCTGCCTCACCCAGGAAGAGCACAAAGATAATACCAACATGGGCTGGTGAAGCAACGTCCTCCACAACTAGACTGAAGAACAAAAGGACAGCAACTTGTCTGTTCCCCTTTCCCCCGATTCCCCAGCACTGTTCCCCTCTCCCAATTCCCCAATAAAAAAATCTTTTAAAAAAACATGGTTTAAATGGTAAACTTTTTGTTATGTGTATTTCACCACAATTTATACAATCAAAAAAACAAAAACAAAAAGGGAATTGGAACCCACACACACTGCTAGTGGGATATAAAATGGTGCAACCACTGTGGAGAAGAATCTGGCAGTTTCTCAATAAAATTACACATATAGTTATCATATGACCCAGCAATTCCACTCCTAGGTATATACGCAATAGAAATGAAAACATTTGTCCACAAATGTTCATAGCAGCATAATTCATAGCAGCCAAAAGATCAGCCCAAATGTCCACCAACAGATGAATGGATAGACAAAATGCGATGTATCCACACAGTGAAATATTATTTGGGCAATAAAAAGGAATGATGTACTGACACAGGCTACAACATGGATGAACCTTGGAAACATTATGCTAAATGAAAGGAGCTGGACACAAAAGAACACATATTGCATGATTCCGTTTATATGAAATGTCCACAATAGGCAAATCTATAGAAACAGAAAGCTGTTTAGTGGTTGACATGGGCTAGGGGTGGTTGGAGGGAAATGGCTAGTGACTGCTAATGAGTATGGGGTTTCTTTGGGGGTCATATAAAGTGGTGATGGTTGCATTTCTCTGTGAAAGTACTAAAACCCATTGAATTGTATGGTATATGAAGTATATCTCAATAAAGCTGTATATGGTTGGTTTTTTTAAGGGAATAGAAGCTTCCCACGAGATAAGACCTGGCGCCAGATGACCTCTTTCCATTTCAAGGCTTGGAGACTTTTCAACACCTCCTTCCTCAAGGTTCAGCCCCAGAAGCCTTTCTCAGCCACCCCCAGACGTGCTCTCCCATAGTGGTGCCTGCTCCTGGCTGAGTCAGAAGCTTCGGGCAGCGCAGAGACGGCACCCCCTGCATCACACTGTCAGTCTGGCCCCCTGGGTTGGTTTGTTTTTCCAGGGCATAAACGTATTTTATGGAGAAATAAAATGCACAATAATAAAAAGGGGGAGGGGAGTGTTTCCACAGGCTCACATTTTATCCAAAGGGGCGGTGATTTGGCATCCTTGGCTCGGATATGAAATTATTACACAAGAATTGACTCTCGGTGTCGCCGATGCTCCCTGGGATGATTGCTTCTATAACTTATGGAGACAGCTGAGCGTTTGTATTCAAGTGATCACATAAATTAATATCCATATGTGGAAATGGTGTGCTGGGAACAGGCCTGGTTTAAGAATGCATTCCTTGTAATGATCCTTGCACCTGAAGAAAAATGCCCATTGTGGGCTCTGAGTGCAGGTCTGGAATGCTCTAGTCATGGTTCATAAGGGTTTGAAGTAAAATACAGCACGCAGAACGTTCCCCCTTTAAAGTGGCGAAAAACTATATGCTGTGTTCAGCCGTGATATCATCAGAGGGAATGAAGGGAGTTGTTTTTTTTTTAATTTGTAAAATAAATAAATCAAAACGCATGTGCCTTAAAATGTAATGTTTTGCTCCTAAGGGATGGGTTTAGCCCAAAGTTCTAGCTATACATGTGGCAGTAAAGGCCTCCCAGCTTTCGTGCTTGCCAAGAGCTTTTATTTTGATACGTGACAGGAGACAAAATTATTCCTTTCTCCTTATGAGACTGCCAACATCATGCCAAAGGCTTGACTGGGGTGGCGGCAGCATCAGCAGGGCTTTGTGTGGGCAGGGGATCGGGAAGCAGACAACCCAGACCCTGCCCTCAGATCGCAGAGCACGGAACTGAGGCTACAAGCCACAAACTGGCAAGGCTGCCCGCGCCCCCCACTGGGCCCAGGGAGTCAGGGGGGCTTGATGCCCCGCACAAGTTAGGTGCTCAGAAACATTTGCTGAATGAAAATACAGAGGAAAAGGAGCAGAGGCACGAAAAACTACTTCCATCTTCGCTCGCTCACTCACTCAGTAAATGTTTCTTGAGCTCTCATTGTGTGTTGGCAAAGCCCTAAACATCTGAGGCGAGATGTAGAGGAGTCCGCCAGCAGAGCCTCTTACGTGGCACACATTTAATTCCATTCAATTCATTCGGGGGCTTTTCAACACTGGGTAGATTTATAACCTTTTCAGGTGATGGATGATAAAAGTGTGCTCAATAGAAAAGGATAGATATGGGCGGCCCCTGCAGATTCGGCCACTTCCTCCCATCCTTCTCATCACAGGTCTTCCTCTGTCTGAGTGGCAGCCAATCAGCCTCACACAGGACTTGCTGAATTTAAAAATAAAATGTTTGAAGGCTTCTTTTCTATATTAAGAGCTGAACAAACATGGGATAGTACAACTCCTTCATTCCTATCCACACGCACGCCCTCACACCCCTTGGCTCTCCTATATCCACTTCCACCCCCCATCTCACAAAGTCTCATTTTGCCTTTACAAGGAGGACAGTAGATTTCCAAGAAACCTCGAGAGAGACTCTTTTAAGGTTTCAATGGCACGGACTTATCCCTCAGCAGCAGTGACGTGCTGGTAACTACAACAGCTGATTATCGGGGGGGGGGGGAATGCCTGTTTGCAGCATTTGCCGATTTCTGTGGTGTAAGTCCTCCCACCATGGCCAATTTCAAGCTACCACCTTGACATCACTGACTGCAGAGTGGGAAGAGATGTATGTCATCGGTTCTCATTGGCTGGTGAAGAGCGGTTCTAGCAGCCACCTTTAGAAGCAATCCTGGAATGAAAGCATGGGGGAAAAGCAAAGGGGATACTCCACATCCGGGAGTATCTTCATCAGCTGCCAGAGGGACCAGTCTTTTTCCCTTGCACCATATTGACTTTGAGCTACGGGAATGCACGGGGCCACCTTGTCCCCACACCCCCGAATCTGTTCCCATGAGAAGCAGTGAAAAGAACCTGGAAATATTCCAGCAAAACCTCAGCTATCCCCCCTAATCTAGAGAAGCTTCCTGGCTTCTCTCTCTTGTGGCTTGCCAAGGACTCAAACCGTAGACACCTGAGAGAAAAGATTCCACACTCCAGAGCTTAATTGTGATTTCTTTTAAAAGGTTATGCCTTCCCACAGTCCAATATTTCATAATAAGAAAATGGGAATCAAAATTCTTCCCCACTAAGGATGAACAGTGGAATGAGAGATGGAGAAATCACTGAAGGAGAAAAATTGATTTACAATATCCACAGCAGAGTCAGTGTCCTTCCCTGCACCTGGGTGAGTTCTCCACTTCTGCCAGAGATTGGATTTTTTCAGAGCACTGTGCAGTTTTACTATGAAGCCATAAAATGCACATGGCAGGCTGTGATACCAGTTTCCAGCTCCTCCTCACTGAGGACCCACTTCTAGTCCCTACCCAGTTCTACTTCCTTCTAGGTCTTCTTGGGTGGTCCTAAGCAGGTCAGTTGAACTCCTCTGGCTTCAGACCTCTGTAGCTGGGCCCCCAGTCTTCGCTTATGCACTGTATGCACTGCAGTAAACTGTATCATTGCTCAGCAAATATTCATTCCCTCCTCCTCACTCCAGCCCCTCCATGCACCTCCTCCATGGAGGAGTACACGTCCCAGCCCCACTAATGTTGGCCTCAGCCATGTGACTCGCTTTGCTCAATGGAATATAAGTAAATGTGATACAGAGGTTTTACATGTGCTTGCTTGGTTTGGCCTGGCCTCCTACTCTCCTGCCACTGCCCTAAGAACATGCCTCTAGGCAGCTGCTGCTGCTTCAACCTAGGACCCTGGAATGAGAGATGCCTGGAGCCGACCTAAATCCAACCCTTAGTCTGGAGCAGAGAAGCCACAACCAGCCGTGGGTGAGAAATAAGTGTTTGTGGTGAGCCACTGGGATTTGGGGTCGTTTGTTATGCAGCTGGGTTACAGCGATAGTTATTACATCCACTCCAGGTTATGTTTCAATAGAGAGCCTTTATCAACTTGTTTCTACAGAAGACTTGGCTTCCCACCAATATGGTGTCAAAGACCTTCTTGCAAATCAACTTCCAAGTATTCTAGTACCGAAAGGATGCATGTATACTTCTGGCCACTCGTGATTCAACACACATATGACTTCCTGAATTTGCTATTCTTTTTCTCCCACAATGAATCATTTGCAAAGTGCCAGCTGTATACCAGACACTGTGTCAGGTACTGGAACCCGTAATCAAGAAGGCTACAGTTACACTTGGGAAGGCACTTACATAAAAAGGTTAACATTTAAAAGCCCAAGTGAATGATACAGATAAAGAGTACTGGGAATTCAAGAGGGAAAGAATGATCAGTTTGAGGATTGGAGTGAGGAGTGGTGGGAAGGAAGAAACTGGGGTCAATCTTAAAGGAAGAGTATTTCTCAGATGCAGGCTGGGACCCAACCTTCCAGGCAGGCAACAATGAGTTCAAGTGTGCTCATAGAAGGTGTGAGGGACAGTGCCCAGAACAGACCAGTTAGAGAGAATGGCAAACTGAGTCAGTTCACCGAGGCTTTCAAGGTCAAAAGACAGGGTTGTCATTCTACCTGATGTGAAGGCTTACTGTTGTATAACAACAGTAATCAGGACAGTGTGATACTACTGATAGAAGGACAGATGCATACATCAATGGGAAAGAATACAGAACTCAAAAATAGCACCATACTTTTATTGTGCAAAAGTTGTCTTTATTCTTATGTCGAAACAGCATTTTGTCCTTGTCATTTTCTATTAAGTCCACCTTACCTTCTTGTAGATGTTATAGATATGCTTCTATTTTCTTCTAGTTTTTTTTTATTTTATATTATTTTTTGCTTTGTTTCTATATTTAACTCTAACCCATCCAGAATTTGAGGGGTAGAGTAGGGCAGGATCTGGTGTGAGATACAAATCTAAGCTAGTTCTTCTCTACATCAATAAATTGTACTAATTACATTTATTAAATAATTATTCCTTTAGCTGTTATTTGATTATTTTGGTTTGTCATGGATTAAGTTCTCATAGTGTTTAATTTTTTTTAAGATTTAATTGGGGGATTGCAGGAGGGAACAGCATTGGGGAATCGGGGAAGGGGAACAGACAAGTTGCTATCCTTTGATTCTTCAGTCTAGTTGTGGAGGACATTGCTTCACTGGCCCATGTTGGTATCGTGATCATTGCGCTCTTCCCGGCTGAGGCAGATGGGTCACCCGTCATTGGACAGCCTCTCATGGCAGCTCACGCCACCAGCTGCTCATGCTGGCTGCTGGCCACTCACGGTAGCTTTACGGCAACCCACTGCAGCAGGGACTGCAGCCTATGCCGTCACTGGCGACTCACAGCAGCCCAGCTCCAGGTCGAGCTGTTGTTCACCATCTTAGCTGTAGAGGGCAGTGTCACTATCCCATGTGGGATCCAAACCGGTGGCCCTGCTGCTCAGAGCTCACGCTCCGAAGCGAACTCTTAACCAACAAGCCACTCGGCCAGCCCTCTCATAGTGTTTTAAATCTTCTTCTAGAATATTTTCTATTTAGTTGATCAGTTCTTTGGTTTAGAGACAATTACATAGGATGTTGGTTACCACAAAAGTATAGTCACCGCTTGACATTTGTAAGAAATTTTTAAAAAGATTCAGGATTCTATTTAGTGGGTAAGAACTTCAGAATTTTCAAGCATAACAAAGCAGTCTTCCTATATTTTGGGTTAATTGGGGGGTAGTGTGTGTGTGAAATTTAGAAGGTGGAGCAGACCTGGAAGTCAGGAGACTGATGGCAGTCTGAAATAATAAGGCCTAAACATGGGGAAAGGCAACAGAAAAAGACACAAAGCTACATTTATAAAACTAGAATGTTAGTTATAAAAATCTTGTAAAGCATGCAGTCACAAATATTCATTCTACAAATGAGGAAACGGAGGCCCTGAGAGGTGAAGTCACTTTCCGAGGACCACACAGTGAGTTAAAGCAGAGCTGGGAAGAGAGCCCAGCTGTCAGTTAAGACTGCTACAAGTAACAGAAATCCTGACAAACAGTGAGTGGCTTGAGTAAGGTGTTTATTTTTCAGTTGTAACAAGAAGTCCAAAGGAACATACAGAATCTAGGGCTTGTACATCTGTTCAAGTTATCAAGGACCCAGACCCTTTCTATCTTCCTGCTCTGCTGTCCACTGCATGTGGTTTTCATCCTCATGGTCCCAAGATGGCTGCTGCACCTCTAGGCACAGCACCCATGTTCCAGGCAGGAAAAAGACAGAAAGATTAAAAGTCTTCTCTGCTCAAGGCTTTGCCCTATTTAGAAGTCACATGGTCACTGCCAGCTCTAAAGGAGCCTGGCAATTTGAGAATTTCACTATCTAGACTCTATGGTAGAGAATGAGAAAGTGGAAGGGAGTTGGAATTGGGTGTGAGTTAGACTAACTAGAGTATTTGCCTGATACCAGGTCTCTTATCTCCTGGTCCAGGGCTCTTGGTATTTTTACACAGTGACAGGGCTGGATGCATGGGATAAGGAGGAAAGGAGGCCACACACGTTGATCCAGGCCAGAGCCAGAGAAGATGGCTACTTCTTTCTCAGATATTGATAAGGCTTGTGAAAAGACTTGGGGCTAAGAACTGCTCAAAAGAAGGGAGACAAAGTATCAATCTCTGGTAGACAAGGGGAAGAAAGCAATATACAGTAACACCATGGTTGGAGAGCATAATTCGTTCAGGAAACAAACTACTTGTATTGCAAGACATCACTCGTTTTCCACGTTACAATGTATTAGAAATGTTTGCTCATCTTGCGGAACACTCGCAAACCAAGTTACTCGCAATCTAAGGTTTTACTGTTCTTCATGCCACAGCAAACTAACAATTAGGCACTTACTACTGCCTGCTAAGCACTGTTTCCAGACCCAGGCCTGGAAAGTATCTTTTTTTTAATTGGGGAATTGGAGGATGGGTACAGCGCTGGGGAATTGGGGGAAGGGGAACAGACAAGTTGCTGTCATTTTGTTCTTCAGTCTAGTTGTGGAAGACGTTGCTTCACTGGCCTAAGTTGGCACCGTCATTGCGCTCTTCCCCGGCAAGGCAGATCAGTTGCCAGCTTCTGGATGGCGCTCACGCTGGCTGTTGGCTACACACAGTAGCCCATGGCAACCCACTGCAGCAGGGGCTGCAGCCTACGCCATCTCTGGCAACTCACGGCAGCCCCGCTCCAGGTTGAGCTGGTGTTCACCATCTTAGCTGTAGAGGGCAGTGTCACTGGCCCTCATATGTGGGATCCGAACCGGGGCCCTCTGGCGTCCCAAGCCAGCTCTTAACCAACGCGCCACTCGGCCGGCCCTGGAAAATGTCTTTAAAGTAGAATATAGAAGATCAGATTAAGGGAATGGATGGGTCTCAAGAAAATGTCCTTGGAATGAGGGCAAGAAAACAAAGCAGAAAACCAAAAGAAAGGAAGTTAACGTTGGGAGGATAGCTTAGGAGAAGTTTGAGAGCAAAGTGTGAAATCCTGGACAGGCTCCGCCAGAAATGGAGGACAGCTTAGGAGAGGGTTTGAGAGCAAAGCGTGAAATCCTGGACAGGCTCCACCAGAAATGAAAGCAAACACTCACCCCTGGCACCAACTAGGATGAAGATGTCCCAGCACACTAGGTTCACTCCTGGGTGGGTCCTGTGGAAAGATGTACGAGGCCAGATAAAGAAAACTAACATAATGACAAAGCTCCCTGGGCCAAGCACTGTGTGGTGGAAAGAGAGGTGTGAGTTCCCATCCTGCTTTTCATACCTACTAGATTTATCTTTTCTCAACCTGAATGGGGGGTAGTGACTTCTATGTTGGTAAATCAAGACTCTCTCAACTGCAAGTGACAGAAAACCTAGGTTAAAGTGACTTAAGCAAAGAAAGGGAATTTATTGGCACACATAACTGAAATATCCTGGGGCAGGGCTGGCTTCAGTTTCAATGGAACCCAGGGGCTCAAACAATGGAGACTATCGCCTGGCTCTGCTCTTTGTTGGTTCCATTCTCAGGCTGCCAGCCAGCCCAGGTTTACAGCCTATCTTTTTGCTAACCCCAGAAAGTGGGATTCTCTTTTCCATTAGAAACAGCAAGTTCTGAAATCGTCTCTCTGGGACCCATTCTGATCACACACCCACCTCTGAACCAATCACCATGGCCAAAGTAGGGTGAGGGGACAGGTTCAAATGTTCCGTTCATCCCACTTCTGCAGTCAGGAGATAAATCAGTCCCCTCTTATAAAGCAACCAGACTGAGCATCTGAGGGGAGCGGTTCCCCCAAACATTCTGAATCTAGACGGGGGACCAAAAGTTGGATAGGCAAAGCCACAACTGTCTACCACACTGGTCTGAGGAGCTGCCCAAAAAAGCCATAAACACCAAAACCTCCCAATCAATCAAAAACTGCCTTTTCCCTGTATCCAGTCTTGAGGATTAGAACGCAGCTTCTCCCAGCCTTGTCAAAAAGATTGCCAGAATGTCGAGCTGAAAAGGCTCTTTAAAATCATCTCCCTCCACACCAGGGTGCAGAGAGGGGAAGAGATCAGCGGGAGAAGGGAACTAGAAAAGACCTACCAAAATGCAGCTCAGCCTTCTTTCACTCCCTCCTAAAGGTTCTCTGGGACTGTTGTATAAAGGTCTAAAGGAACCCTGGAGAATGTCACTAGAAATGGGAACAGGTCTGGCCAGCCTACTGTGATAGTTCAATGAAAAATTTCATTGGGGGGAAAAAAATCCTCTTGGACTAAAGGAGGCCAAGCTGCATAAAGGGCTAGGATGTCCTTGACCCTCAGGCCTGGATCAGGGACAGTGTGGCTAGGGACAGCGGCGGGAGGAGGGGCGGGAGGGCATTTTTCCATGACAGGCTGATTTGGGCAGTGGAAAGCTGGTCCAGGGCTGAAGGACCCCTTAGGGACCTCAAGTAACAGACACCCAAAATTAACAAAAAAAGTTGACTGAAAGAGTTCCAAGAAACCACACGCCTTTCTGATTTCAATAGCCAGGTGTCTTATCAGCAGAACCTCAAAGGCCTACTACTATGACCTGCTCCCCACCGTGAGATATGCTTCCCCTGGCTCCCCAAGGAGGACAGGTGTCCCCTTCATGTTGTCACCAAAAGGGAAAATATGGCCCCCTCACCTGGGTTCCCTTTGATCTTTCCCTTCCCTGTCAACATCCAGGCTTGGCAGTACCATTTCTCAGAAACTTGGGGACACACTTAGTAAGTTTATCTGGGCAGTATAGCCAGGTCAGGGAGGAAAGTTTTCAGAGGGATATGTTGCAATGCTCTTTATGACAGGCTGCCTTTTTCTCTCCTTATCTTTTTTTACAGGACTCAAGTGGGAACACCAAATGGCCTCAGACCCTAAGGAATTTGAAAGGATTATCATGATTACTTACGCAAGGGTTTTTCTGAAACTCCCAGCCAAGCAGGAGAGAGAAACTTCTAAAGTTATACCCTTTCAGGGACTGGTTAGATAAGTGTGGGGCCTTAGCAAACAGACAAACCAGGAACAACATTTCTCCCATTAACTCTTTCAAGGCCTAGAAAACACACTGGAGGCCTTCCGATGTCCTTCCAGGCTCTGGTACTCTATAATGTACCAAGACAAGCCCTTGTTCCTTACATAAAAGTTCAAGAACCAATCCTTTCTTCATCTCTTTTTACTCCTCCCAGGTCCCCCAAAGCACTACAGTTCCAGGTATACCAGGCACCTTATTCTTCCAGGTGGAAACCTGGATTTCTTGGGAGGTTATCAGGGAGCTCTGTATTGGGTCCCAGGGGCACCCAGCCTTGCCTTACTCCCTTCTCAGCTGCTACCGAGCTGGGCAGAGACTGAAGAGGCCTCATATCTGGTGGCCATGAGAGGCCTCCCACCTACTAGTCACCCTGGTAGCAGAACCAGATGGAAGGCTTGAGCTGGTGGCTGTTCTGCACAGCCTCCAAAGATGGCATCATGTGCCCCACCTGGGTCTGAGGAACATCTGAAAGGGAGCCTCAAGCCACATATATCATCGGAGCTTTTGCTGGAAAAAAAGCAAACCGCAGGAGACAAATCTCCCTAGCTCTGCAGACATCAGCAGGGACCAGCAGTACTGAGGTGGCTACTGGCCTGTGCCCAGGATGCCAGCACAGAGCAGGGAGCCCCAATATCAGAGCATAAAGGCAGGGAGTCTCTGCTTTCAGTTTCCCCCCAGAAATTGAAAAAGGGAAAAGAAAAAAAAAACACAAAAAGTGAGCTTAATCTGTGTAAACCCAAGGGTTCAGGATGCAGAGTCCAGTCCTGCCCTGGTCTAGGTGACCCTGGGTGTTTCACCAGATGGGTCAATGAAAGCAGGGCCAACACTTGTATCTTGGGCAAAGAAGGGAAATGGGTTAGAAATTTTTTAAAGAAAAAGTACCACTAAATTCTGGAAACAAACCCCACAACGCGGGAGTACACCAGGACAGGAGGGAGCAGTGAGTTTCCCAGAAATCGGGCCTTGCCAATCTTAGACCCTGAAAAGGAGAAGGGGGTTTAATCAGCCCCTCTGCAGGCTTCCTGTGAATAGGCCCACCCAGAGTCGGTCCTCAGCAGCCACAGACCCGGGCCTTAAGTCCCACCGCCCAGAGTCCCCAGGACTCACCCTGCCCCCTACGCCTTTTCAGTCCTCCAGGCGAGGGGGGTCAATGTCGTTCAAGCAATTTCTCTGCGAACACAAGATGGCAGCCTTAAATAAATGCAACCCTGCGCAGCTTTTAATCTTACACATCATTAAATTCCTAATTTACACATTATGTTTTCGTGGGCCAACCCATAACTCATTAGTGTTGAACTCACGAGGTATAAAGACCAACGTACGATGGGCGCCGGGGCGCCGTCACCTGCCTGGGTTAACAGTTCCCGTGGCCCTGGCAGGGAGGAAGGCGCGAGAAGAGGTGCGGGGGTGTCTGCGAGGTCCAGGCTGGGATGCAGGCGAACCCTGGGAGCCAGGCCCCGCGCCGCACGCAGCGCTCCCGGCACCGCCGCGGAGAAAGTGCCTGACCGGCTCCATCCTTCCTTTCCCGGGTCGCGCGCACGCACACACAGGCACACACCCCGCACACTCACACACCGGGGTGGCCGCGCGGGGCTCCGAGACGCTCAGGCCTCCTTGGCAGACATCCTCCTGTGGGAGAATTTCAAACGAGCCGTGAAAGCCAGAAACTACACGGGTTACAAACTCTGGAATCCCTGGCCGGCCCGGGCCCCCTCCACCTCGGATCCGGCCACTCAGCTCTGCATAGAGCCAGGAACCCACCAAATGACAAGGCACACCCGCCGACAGCGCGGGGAGATGGGGGGTGGTCCCGTCTCCCTTCTGACCTGGGGACCCTTGCTGAGCTGGGGTGGCTCAGGACAAACCGAAGCGCGCAGGCTCCAGGGCCCGCTAGGGCCCAGTGGAGGGTCTCATAGGTCACCCGCCACCCGAGGCTGATCGCTCTCCAGGGAAGGACTTCACGCGGGTGCAGCTGACTGCTCCAGGCCCCGGCCAGGACCCAACATAAGGAAAAGGGAGGCTGACGCTGGTGTCTGGAAGGGCCTGGGGGCCAAAGGAAGTCGTCTGCGCTCAAGGGAAAGGCCCCAGGCAGCGAGGGCTTGGACTGGCCTCGCCCTGCGCTCAGTGGGCCAGGCCCTGGAGGCGCTCCGCGCCTTCCCAGCCAAAACCGGCTCCGCGTCCGCAGCAGAGAGGGAGAGAGGAAGCTGGGTTTGCGCCCCGCCCTCACCGCCCGCGGTCACAGGGGCAATTACACTCCTCGCTGCAGACGGTTACCAGCTCGCCCGCGCATCCCTCTCTCCGTTCCCCTCTTCTCCCCTCCCCTCCCCTCCCCTCCTCCGCCGAACTGCTGTCTCCATATTAGCGAGCGTGCCGGAGAAGCGCGGCGGCTGAGGCCAACAGCCTCTGGGGACCTCTCCAGGCTTCTTGCACGCTGCGCGCCCCCCAGGTTGCCGGAGCGAGCCCTCCGCAACCGGCAACGCATCTCACGCGCGCCACAGCCCTGAAAGTGGCTGTCGTGGTCCCGAAGGGGCGACTGGACCCTTCTCCAAGCGCTGCAAGACCCCTGCAGCCGCGCTTTACACCGCAACCCTGCCCTCAGCCAATGCAGTCACCCTAGCACCTCAAATCCGAGGCGCGCCTCGGTTTCCCAGGTCTCTCTCGCGTCCTGCCTGTGTGCTTTCCAACTCCCTGCTCGACGCCTAGACCACTTGCCTGAAACCTCCGAGGTCTTTGAGTTGCCAGGCATCCTCTGCTGCACGCAAACCGCCCCCTCCTCCTGCCACCTACGGTTTATGCTATCCTGGAAGGTGTCTTTGAAGCTGTGGATGAAAACTCTGGTTTTGGATTAAGGGCTTCATTTCCAACTAACTGCGCGATTTGAGCCAAGTTTTTTAACCTGTTTCCTTATCTGCAAAATGGGAGCTATGAGGCCCATATAAATGTGCGTGGCTGCTAGGTTTAAAGAAGACACATGTATATGTAAACCGCTTGGCACAAAGTCCTGGCGGTTAGCATCACTATTACCATATGGCCAGAACTGTGGCGGCATTGAAACTGAGAAGGCCTTTTCCCCAGCAGCTCCGGCGGAGTCCAGGGCTACATCTCACAAATCGAGGTGAGCCAAAGCCACCGGCTAGGCCTGAAGGGAGGACAGGAGTCGCGGGTCAGCCAAACGAGCGAATCACTCAGCCTTCTGCCTTTGCAAATGAATAAGGCTGTGTCTCAGGCTTCCGCCATTCCTGGCCAGGTCTGCAACGCCTAAGGCTGAAACCTGGTGCGGAGGTAAATTTAGCCTGAAGGCAGAGCCTCCTAAGGGGCGGGGATGTCTCCTTAGAGAGGAAGGAAAGGGAACTGGGTGAGAAAATGGAGTTGCCTCTAGGAAGAAGAATCAGGAGAGGAAACATTCAGGGCCGCTGGCGGACCACTGACAAAAAGAAATCGGACGCAAAAAAAAGGCTCCCCAGAAATTGGGCCACCGTGGGAGCCGCGAGACAGACTTCCCATCTGGGAAGGGCTGCCTACGGGTAATTGGGTTTGCTCGAGTTGCCTCTATAATTAATAAGTGATTTGACTTGGAGATTGGAAATGGTCGTTGAAAGGAAGCCGCGGGCGTACGGGTGTGAGGGCCCCGAGCCCTCCTCCGAAATCCAATGACCGCGGAGGAGGACGGTTTAAGGAACACGAGGAATGTGATAATATTGGCATCTAACCTTCTAGTGTTTGAGTAATTCGTTGCTTAGCTACTTTGGATAGGCCATTATTTTGCAAACTGGAAACATTTGCAAGTGGTGATATTTTGCTCCTGCCTGACGCAGGGGCTGCAAACCTACCCCAGCTCTGCTGAACTCTTCGAAATATATATGCATAAATTGTTCCTAATGAGACCATCTGTTTTTTATGGCCCCTCTGGAAGCAGGAGGAACCCGAAGACTGCTCTGTCTTGCAGAAATCTGTGGCCAGGCAGGCCGGGGAAATAAATAGGGAAGATTAGAAGGGTGTGCGTGATTTAACAATATGCAGACAGAAGGTTTGCTGTTCGAGATGTGTGCTTGGGTTCCCAGGGGTGCCGGTTATTTAGGGTGACTCTGGGCTACTTGGGGCATGAGAATTCCAGCCAGTGGTCCTCCTAGGAGGCCCAGGGACTGTGCGGGTTTCACTGCACACATGAACCTTGCTTTTCCATTCCTGGAACATAACCAGAGCCACCAGTGAAACCTCGTGCCTGCCGCGACTCCCGGAACCCAGGACATGTACCCTACAGTGGGTGGCCTCCAGCGACGCCGACTAGCCATGGTCTCTCCCGCTGCGGACGTGAAGGGAGCCGGGCCTGGGGCACAGAGCCTGAGAACATGCCCCACTCCACCCCATCCCCGAGCCTGAGTGCAGTGCTCACCCGGGGCCTATCCCAGAGGCAGAGTTTTCCGCCTGGCAAGCGTCTGGCAGGCCCAGCGTCGTGGCCTGAACCCGCACCGAGGGTGGCAGGGCAAACACTTTTCACATTACCCGGCGGCTGTTAATTGGGGCAGTGCAAAAGACGCCGAGCCTACTCCTTTGTGGCCGGGGGTGGGGGGTGGGGGGGGGTCAGGAGTGGGCAGTGGGGGCTGCTTAATAATAGAGGGGCTGCCCTGGGGAGCCTCAGATATCGGTAACCCCCATGATTAATTCATAACTCTCCACTGCGCCTGGCACCGTCTCGGGTCTTTAATCGGTTCTGAATGTCAGCGAGGCTTCCCCGACAGGCTAAGCGCAGCCTTTTGAATGTGTTGAAAGTCGCTACGCGCACACCAGGAGACAAAGTTGCCATCTGCTCCGGGGACCACGGCAACTGGGCGCTGGGAGGGGCCTTCCTCCCGCGGCTCCGGCTGCCCCGGGCTGCTTCCTCTTCCCGGCCGGCCCCAGTCTTGCCCCAAAGCCAGCACTGTTCCCCGCGACCTTCCCGCCCCCCGCCCAGGGCGCACGCCTCCTGGAACCTCCGGCTCGCTGCGAAGCCTAGCGCGGCGCCGGGGCGCGCGGGGAGCCTGGCGGTTACCCAGATCCAGGCCTATGCTAATGAGATTATAAACCGGGGTTGTTTGTGTGCGCGGACGTGGAAGGGGGGCAGATAAAGTGTGGAGATGAGGATGACTTAGAGGCGGGAGGGGGAAGCCCTGGGAGAACAAAGCTCCAGGCCGTCGGCCTCCAGAGTCGCAGAAGTGACCGCCACCAGCTCGTGCACAGGCGGAAGCGGGGGGAGGGAGAGAAACCGGGCCTAAAGCGCCCTCGCTGGTTTAGAGAACGTAGAGAGGGCACAGGGGATGGGGAAAGGCTGAACCCGTAGCTCAATGTTTGGTGCTTAGGTTATTTTTTTAAGGAAATGGTTCTCAGAAAGAGGGGGGGGGGGACATCTCGCCCCGGAGGGGTAGGTGGGAGAAGCCCTGTCCCCCTCCTCCCCCGCCCCTCCAGCCAGTAGAGTGTGTGGTGACCGATCTCCCCGCTGCGGACCGGGAGGAGGACAGAGCCACAGGGGATTGACGGCTGGCCCGAGCCAGCCGAGTGTCTGGCGGCTGCGGGCCTGTGCTTCCGCGCTCCACGGCTCTGCGCGTTGCCTCTAGCCGCAGCGCCTCGCCTCCCAACTGTAATTCCACCCTCCCGCGGGCGCTGGGGCTGCAGAACCGTTTGAGGGAGTTGGAACGGCATCAGATGAGCACACCCGGAGGTGAGATCGGGTAGGAAATAGCCGAAACTTTGAGCGGTGCGCCGCCGCCCCCCACATACCCCCCCCCACACACACATATAATTTCCCCTCCCTCTTTCCAGCCGCCACCTCCCCCACCCTCTCGATTCTTCCAGGTTTGCAGCCCAGTCCTGTCATATGGTTTTGTTTCTGTGCTGCTGCTTTTTTTCAGACATGAAAATTGGACACGTGGAGAATTAGCCCGGCTGGAGAAGCTCTGGGTGCAGACTCAAACAATGGTTTCCAGCATCAAAGCTCAGGCAGCACCTTCTCCACCTCACCCCCAAATGACAGCAGCACACCACATAACTGTCAACTCCTCCCCTTGAGCCTGGGAAGCGACTCGTATGCGCTGCACTTTTATGCAACCCCTTCCTGAGACACACATCCCTATGTGGGCCTGGACTGCTGGCTCTGAGATCATTGTGCCTGAGGTCTTCTGGGACTTACAGTAATGGGCTTGCTATTTTTCCCTGGGAAGGTGCTGTCTCCAAGAGCCACCCCAAGTATTAATGCTTAAGACCAGACCTAGGCTCCATTCTTTGGCAATTCTGCCCTTACTCCCTTCGTAAACTGTACTTTCCTAAGCTGTTTGGAGCCCCCCACCTCCATTTGATGAGCCAGTCTCCACGTGGCTGGGCCTCCTAAAAGCAGCGTCCTTTAGAGATTGTCTTCTCCAGAGGCCCCATCCTCCATGGCAGCCCCAACCTTGGCCCCCAGCCTCTGTGAGGCCCCCGGGACTGCATTATGCTGGCAGCAGCCGCAGCCCCCACAGGCAGTTCCTCTCTTGCCGAGCTGCTTGTGCATCTCGCTCGGGCACACACACACACACACACACACACACACACACACACACCACAGAAGCTCTCTGCCTCCCAGAGCTGGTTTCCTCTTACAGGCTCCCGTCAGAGCTGCTGGGGCTGTGGCAACGCCTGAGGCTCCCTGTGCAGCCCTGGGTCTCCCTGCAGCGCTGCGAGCTGTGAATTGGCCTTCTCTTCCCTTTCTGCAAAGGTCAAGCCAGCTCCCTCTCTCACAGGGCCACAGTTCTGTTCTGGCCTGCGGAGCTCTACACTGCAGCTTGGATATGGGGATGGGGTGGGCATCCAAGCAGGGGAGAGGTCACACCTAGGCCAAGGGGCAGGGACCAAAGGGTGTGGGATTCAGGGAAGGAAACACTGCAGACAAACCCCAGAAAGCAGTTCAGAATTTGCAGCCAGAGACAAGGGAAGGAGAGAAAACCAGGCAAAGGCTGTTAGGCCTTGACTCCTGCAGAGGAAGCCTTCTTCCCCAAGGGCTGCCTAGGGGAAGGCCAGGAGAAGGGGTCCTGGTGTCTGCATTGTGTCCCATGCAGTTTCTAGCCAGACGCACCTCCGGTGAGACTGTTCTTCACTCCAAACAGGAGTCAGAAGCCAGCAAATGGGATAAGATTTAGAATTCAGTGGCCACAGGAGAGCAAGTCAGCTACCATCGCTGAAAAAGGGATCCCAAAGAGGCCTTTCTGTACCCCCAACCCCAGAGGGGCTACTGAATTCTGCAACTAGCGGTGGGGACGACTGCAACTTCTCAAGGTGGAGAAAAATGAGAGGAAACACCATTAAACTTGCTTCCTCTACAGAGCCAGCGCTACCTTGAGTTTTCTCTGAACTGTACCTAAAAAGTCAGAAGAGAGAACTCGTTAACTTTTGTTTGGTTTAACATTGCCAGCTTCAAGTCAACCGTAGGCCCCCCGAAGGTTTTGTAAAATATTTAATCTAGCTCAGACAATTTCCTGCAGTCCCTAACTGGACCACCCCACTTACTGAGCTGCTGCCAAAAAGCATGCTTGACTGCAGGCTGGCCACCAGAGGCCTTCTAGCCGCCTGGCCCGCCTGTACCCTCCACTCAGGAGTCAGGACAAGGCCCTTCACAGCATCCAGAGACCAGGATTTGGGTCACTCTGGGAACTCCAAACCCAAACCTGTAAAGAAGCAGCCCAGGATGTGGAGTTAAAGATGCTTTTCTCACTCAGCTGGTGTTTGATTTGCTGCCCTCGCCCTCCCTGAAGTCTGTAAAATGGGCATGCAGAAGTCTCCATACACTTTGAAGAGCACACACTGTGGGAGGGGGTGACCCCTGTATGCGCCCCCCACATCCACCCCTTCACTGTTTTCTTCCACATCATCTCACTCAGGAACATAGCAGCGGGAATGGGATCCTTCAACTGCGCTGAGCCTCAGTCCCTTCCAAACATGAGGCTCACAGGGAGAACTCCTGCTCTGCCCAGTTTCCATTCCCGCCTCCAGAATAACGAGCCGAAAACATGTGTACTGTAAATAAAGCCTGTCTAAATAAAGCACTCGGGTAAAGGCTGCCGAGAAAACACTCGCCAGCGCTCTGCTCTCAGAGCGTGAGTCAGCTTCCCAGCTCCCGGGGAACAATGGGGACCTTGCCAAGGGTCCCCTTCTGTCGACCCCTGAAGGCCCCCAGGCCCATTTAGGTGGTAAAGGCGCTAGCCCATTGGTATCTTGGGCCTCCGTGTTCGAAGGAGGAGGGGCACTCCCGGCAGCCCGAGGTTGGGGTCCAGCCCCAGGATTAGCGCGGCCAGGAATCCCTCTACCCGCGGCTGCAGCAGAGGGGTTGAGGGTTAAACAAACACAGGGCAGAGGAGCGAGCCTGGGGCGCGGAGGCGGAGGGAAGGGGACGCTGGGGGCGCTGGTTACTGAGCCTCCCGGAGGGAAGACGCCTTCCCATTCCCAAGCCGGGTTCTCGCCCACCCGGCTGGCCGTCTCTCCTTCGCGTCCTCCTGATCTCAGCGAAAACGAACGTAGCTGCTGCCAGTCACCCCACTCCTTTACAGTCCCCATAGACCCCTACAGTCCACTAGCCCCCCCACACACACACACACGTGTGGTGTAGATTCGAGGAGGCCAGGCCCCAGAGCTCGCAGTGTGGGCGCTAAAGCCCGGTGAAATGGCGCCCCTTTGATGGAGGGCAGTGTTGGGACTTGTGGTGGCCTCCAAGCTACGTCTTCTCTCCAGTCCTCTCAGCTTCCTTGCGGAGCTGCGCACCCCCCAGTAGGGTTCCTACTAGAGCAGTGGCCTCTACTCTGGCGTGGGCCGGTGGTTTCCCCGCGCCGGTGACCTTGAAGGTCAGTGATCCACCCGGCAGGCCCGCGGTTTCCGGAGTCGCGCGGCCAGCCCTTCCTCCTCGCCTCTCAGGCCAAGGCCGCCCCCGGCCGCCTAGTCTCGTCGCGCTCAGGGCGGGGGCGCCGAGGTGAAAGCATCGAGGGCTTCGCCCACGCCCTGCGGACACGCGCCCCGCCGGGGCCGGTGTTGGCGTTCCAGCAGCCTGAAATTGCCAAATCGTCGCTGGGCAGGGTTGGGGGCGAGGCCTTGGGAACCGGGTTTGAAATGATGAAGGCGAGGAAAACAAGTGAAACGGGAGGGGCCGGGTGGGGTGACGGCTCATAAATCACCCAGCCCCACCCTCGGGCCTCACTGCTGTGGCGCCCCAGCCCCGCGGGGGGTGGAGGGTCACTCGGCCACTCCTGGCCGACCTCTGAGCTCTCCCGGAGCCAACGCCCCACCCTGAGCTCAGGACGCGCTGAGGACCAGCTCGGGGCCCGGAACGTAAACCACCCTCCCGATTCGGCGGGAAGCCGCCCTTGGACGCAGCGCGCATCCGCCCAAGGGGAAGTTTATTTATAGCTTGTAAACGTAAAGGAAACCAGACCGCGCTGGCTCACAGCGCTCCGGCTCCTATGCTCCCCACCTGCCCACCAGGGAGGGCGCGGCGGGAGGCGGGGGCGCCGCCGCCTTGGTTCTCTCCCTTCCCTCCACCCCCACTCCGCTCCCAGGGAAGAACAGGGTAGGGTCCTAAGAGGCTGGCAAGCCTTAAATTCCTATTCAGTGCCGTGAAAGCCGGACAGGGCGGAGGACTGGGCCCGGGCACCGTCGTGGTGAGGGTGGGGCAGCCGAGCTGTCCCACTTGGCACGCACTGGCGGGCAGGCCGGCAGTGCGGCTGGGGATTCCGCAGCTCCCGCTCAGGGCCTGGGGAAGTCCTGGAGAGCACGGGACGGGGGCGCTCCGAGAGCCTCTCCTTGGAAAGCGGGATGCTTCCCCTGTTCCTTCTGAGCACGTGTCCTCAGCAGTGCAGGCAAACGCTGCGCGCCTCGGGCTGCGATCTGCGGGTGACAGCGGCTGGGAGCGCTCCCGCCCCAACCCCCATCCCCGCCGTCGTCGCCTCTTGCCAGGGAGCTCCAGGCTCCGGGGTGCGCTCGGGGCTGGCTCGGGGAGTCGGAGAAAAGGAAAAGAGCCGGCAAGGAGATTAGGGAGAGAAAACATGAAAAAACCCAGTCCTGAATAGACAACCAGGCGGCGTGAAATAGACGCCTGCGAGTCTCCCTACCACCACTCCCACCACGCCAGCAGCACCCACCCCGGGCCTCGGCCGGGGCGAATTCGTGTGCGTGTGTGTGTGTGTGTGTGTGTGTGTGCGCGTGAGCGCGCGTGCGCGCGCGCCGGGCGGACAGGCAGTTGCGAAACGGGCTCTTGGCTGCAGCGCGGCATAATGGAGGTGGCTGGAACAATGCGCGCTTTGTGCGCGCGGGGAGTTGTTTTCCACCCGACTCGCCCCCCTCGCTCAGGCCGTATGGCAGTTTAATCCCCGCCACGGCTCAGCACAAATGCACTTGTGTCCTGCGGGTCACTGGGGGCCGGGCGGCTGGAGCCGACCCCCTGCATCCGAAGACCCCACCACCGACCCGCCCAATCTTCCTTTCTGCAAACCTGCCCTTTCCCCCCACGTCCCCCACACACACGCCTCGATTCCAGGCCTAGGCCAGTGAGCGGTTTTGGAAGCTTCCGGGCCCGCGGGCCACTTTTATTTTCCGTGGAGACGACTCACCCCGCCTCCTTGGCAAGCTGACACACACACACACCCGGGCCGACCGCAGGCCCCACACTCGCCGCCCTCCTAGCCCCGGCCCGCCTGCCCGCCCCCGCCCCGTGCTCCGGACTCCTGCAAACAATAGTAAATGTCAACAGATTCCGCGAGGCGAGTGTCTGACTCCGCCGAGATAAGGGTGCGCGGTTGGCCCTGCGCTCCGCGCCGCCGCGGGTGGAGCCCGTCCTGACCCCTGTAGGACAGAACGGGCTGTGACGAAAGCTGTGCCGGAGAGGGCTGAATCGGAGGGGAGGCCACCCGTCCCAGTCCCGCGGGGGAGACAAGGCCATGCCCCTCCCCCACCCTGCTTAACCCGGTGCTGCTGGGGGGCCGCTGGGCCTCATGAAAGCGGCTGAGTTGTAGCGCTGGGGCCTGCTTTCAGCTGACGATTCCAGTGCCCTGCGGACGCCGGAAAAACGTTGATCCGGGGCAGGACGCAGGCAGTTTTAGAGTGCTTGTCTCCAGAACTCATTAAAATATTTTTTTTTAAGAGCACACATGCTCTCCCAGGTCTTCCTCCTCAGTCGTCCCCAACCCACCGCCCAACCGAGTTAAAATTCGCAAATTGATTCTCACGCGTTAGTATTAATGGGTTGTTCCTCTTAAATTGTTGCCAACTTTACTAATGGATTATTATTTAAATGATTTCTTTTTTATAAAGTACGTGTTGTTTTATAGATGCGTATTTACTTAAAGAAATCAACTGCATCTATTAACATATTAAAGAGAGAATAGAGCATCGGGGCCGGTGTAATGTACTGTTCAGCCTTACTTTGGGTGCTCACGAAGATAGGAAAATCTTATTTGTTTAATAATAAGTCACTCATGAATATGCAAATGAACTCGGTGCAGTACCTCACTTCTGTCACTATTAATGAGTTGCAAATTAATGTGACAACAAAAGGAAAATCTATTTAGTGAAGGAACTCCGGTTCCTACTTGGGGAGATCCCAAGCCGGCCTGGAACCTGGGTCTCCAGGAAGGAGAGGAATGGGAATGGACACTTCCTCACCCAGTCTTCCCTGAACCTCCACTATTATTTGGTTTCAGGGACCAGCTTTGTCAGGAGCCCCTTAAAATTCCTGCTCCAGGACTGAGGAAGAAAGGCTGGCCAGGGTAATTAGGGCCAAGTGTGATAAATGGAAATCAGCCCACAGTTTGAAGTGAAACAGTTGGTAAAGCAGATTTTTTTGTGTGTGGGAGGGGGGATCTGGGAGGGGGGATCTCCCCTTCCCAACTTAAAGATTCCCCAAAGCCCTTTTGGCCTTGGTTGCTTTGGACAGTTAGGACTGTAAGTACCAAATCAGGCCTCAGAGGCCTGACCACAGGTATTAAGACAGCACCCTATGCGCTTGCGTTTTATGAGGTGACTGCTGATAGGAGGTTTAAGAGCATATCAGCTTATTTCCCTGCCGATCTGCTTCCCAGAGGTTACAGATTGAAATCTGGTTGTCTTCCTTTTGAGCATTTCTGGCCCACACATCAGAACCTGTTTTTATTTCATCGATGGAAACTGGAGAGAATGTTTCTAATCCAGTTAAGTTTGGAAACGTCTTAAGAAAAAATAAATGCTGAGCTGCCCAGAGCTGTGGGCTAATAGTTCAGGTGTCTGGGTAGTATCTCAAGAAGCTGTTCAACTAAGGAACCTTCTGGGAAGATGCAAATATTTTATATCTACCCTGATTGATGGCTACTTGGTAATAACATACAAAATGCAAAAATTCATCAGGCTGTACACTTAGGATTCGTACACTTTACTATGTGTAAGTTATATCTTATTTTGGTTATCTATTACTGTGTAAAGTCACCTCAAAGCTTAGTGGTATAAACAATAATCATTTTGCTCAAGAATATGCAATCTGGGCAAGGCTTGGCAGATACAACTCACCTCTGTTCTACACTATGTCAGTTGGAGCAGCTCAACTGGGACTCTGGGATCCATTTTCAAGATGGCTCACACACGTGGTGGGCAAGTTGGTGCTGGCTCTGGTTCTTCTCCATGTGGGCCTCTCCACAGGATCACTTGGGCTTCCTCACAGCATGGTGGCTGGGTGCCAAGAGCGAGCACCCAAAAGAGAGAGGAAAGGGAGGCTGCCATTTACTTAAGGCCTGACCATGGAAGCTAGCAGTGTCAGTTATACCATATTCTATGGGTCAAGCAGTTATAGAGACCCAATTCAAGGGGGAGAGGACATCGACCCCTCCCTCTGATATCTCAATGGGAGGTATGTCAAAGGACCTTGGGGCTATGTTTTAAAATTGCCATATATCCATTTTAAAAGAAAACAGGGCCGGCTGAGTGGCGGCTGAGTGGCGTGTTGGTTAAGAGCTGGCTTGGGATGCCAGAGGGCCCCGGTTTGGATCCCACATATGAGGGCCAGTGACACTGCCCTCTACAGCTAAGATGCTGAGCAGCAGCTCGACCTGGAGCTGGGCTGCCGTGAGTCGCCAGTGACGGCATAGGCTGCAGCCCCTGCTGCAGTGGGTTGCCGTAAAGCTACCGTGAGTGGCTGGCGGCCAGCTTGAGCGGCTGGCAGCCGGTATGAGCTGCCAAAAGCCGCCTGGAGTGGCCGTCCAGAGGCCAGCGACCGATCTGCCTCACCCGGGAAGAGCACAATGATAATCCCAACATGGGCCAGTGAAGCAACATCCTTCACAACTAGACTGAAGAACAAAAGGACAGCAACTTGTCTGTTCTGACTCCCCAGCGCTGTTCCCCTCTAATTCCCCAATAAAATCTTAAAAAAAAAAAAGAAAACAGAATATGTGGCTTAATTTTTTGTTTTCTGTCCCACCTCACCTTTACCTGTTTCCACATCTCTTTCTTCCCAGCCTTCAGTGGGAAGTATTTGATATCCCAGTAAATTTATGTGAGTGTGTATAGAAAAGACCATTTACATTTGGGTTTTAAATTGCTATTAATTTGTTAAAGTTCCAGATTTTAAAATCTAGACTTTCACAAGTCTTTAACTTCCGTTTATTAACCTTGTTATTTTTATATAAAATTCAAGCAATCATTTTTGAAGAGGGCTTTGATTAAGGCTCAATCAAGACAAGTTGAACAGACTAAATGCTCTTAAACTGTCCTACCCATTTATAAATTTAGCTAAATTTTCCTAAACATTTTAGACTGCAATATGTATATTGAATTTGTTTTATTTTCTTTTTAAGCATTCAAATTCACCGAATGGACAAACTTATGACCCTAACAAGAAAACCTTCCCAAGGACTTAAAACATTTGTAAATCAAATAAATTAAATTTGTGAATATCCCATTGACTTAAACATTGCGATTCTGCTTTCCAAGTCAAATTTTCATTCCTTTTACCTAAAATTACAAGTCTAAAGTTTATTACACAATTTTAAGTTGGAATTCTAAGGCTAACCTGTCCGATTTTTTACTACCCTCAAATTTTCATAAACACTACAAATTCAATTATAGAATAGATTATTCTTGAACTTAACACCAAAATATCACCACATTATATTTGATTGATTTCATCTTCTCCATATTCAATTCTCAACCTTCCCAAGGTTAAAAGGACACCCTCTGAGGAATGTGTTTTGCCATCTCAAGGGAGTTGAGGTTACTTGATGTAAGGAAAAATTTAAGGCTTTGGAACAAGCAAAAGACATTACTAGCTGTTATTTCAATGGACTGGAGGAGCCTGAGGGTTGGGTGGGATTGTCAGAACCTACAGCAATGCTACCCATTGTCTGTGCCTAGGCTATTTTACAACTCTATAAGGTGAGGCTATCTAATAGCACTGTGAATACTTCTGGCCTTTAGACAAGCAAATAATTTCTCTCTGGGGAAGATGGGACCACCTACCCCACCCCAAAAGCCAGTTTTGCATTCATTTGCAAATCCATTGGGCTGTCGGAAGAGTCATGACCTATTTTTTCTATGCTTTTGGTTGCAAAAATGCGTCATGACTTTTCTGACAACCCAATATTTCAATATTTCTGATCTAGAAATGTTTCTGTTCCTAGGATTTTCCTTTAAACCAGTTGTAATATCTTACCCATTCCTTTACTTAATCAATGAGTTAAATAAAACCTTTGTCATGTGCTCATTGTATATTTGTACGAGAGTCATGATTTTGCCTTCTTTTGAGAATTATCCTTTAACATTGGTCAATGGTCCACCACACTATATATTGAGTTGTCTGACTTTTCCGACAACCTAATAGATCATATTTGTGGCCAGCTAGAAATTGGAGGCCAGGATGCAGGATATAGGCCCTAGAAATCTCCAGGGAGAATTTGCTTACACCGGAGACATACCCACAGAGCCCTTTTAAATCCCGTTTATAGTTACTATGACAACTGAAGATCCAAGGCCATACCCCTCTGGTGGAATTTTTTTCTGAACCGCAGATTCCAAGTTCAAGGTAAACCTTACCCTGATTCTTTTCTAACCTCTTACCTCTCTCCACTTAGTCATCTGATTGGAGGGGAAGGAAATTTGTCACCCACATTGCCCCAACAGTTGATTGGATTCAATTAACCTATTTACTACTTGTGGTTTTTAAATATATGTCCACAAATTCTTTGAGTCTCCTCCCTTCAAAAGGTGAAGCCTGATTTCCCTTCCCTTAGTTGTGGGTGGTGCTTAGTGATTCCCTTCTAATGAATAGAATGTGACAGAAGTGACTGTTCCTGACATCCATGATTAGGATATAAAAGGCGTGTGGCTTCCTCGTTGCTATCTAGGGGAAGCCAGCTGCCATGTCATGGGGACATTCAAGCAGCCCTATGGACTGAGCCATGTGTTGAAGAACTGAGGCCTCCTGCCAACAGCCATGTGAGTGAGCCATCTTGGAAGAAGATCCTGAGGCCCCAGTGGAACCTTCACATGACTGCAGCCCCAGCCAACAACTTGACTGCAACCTCATGAGCGTCTCAGAGATACAACCGTTCAGCTCAACCACTCCTGAATTCCTGACCCACAGAAACTCTGAGATAATAAATGTTTGTTGTTTTAAGCTACTAAATTGTGGGGTGATTGGTTATGCAGCCATAAATAACTAATACATGAGTCAGTCTTGCATTTGAATATACCTCTAAACCATTCTAATAACACTAAACACATTTCTATTTTGCCTAGATAGGTGGATGTGCCTCTTTCAACCCCCAAAGGAAGATACCCACTCATTCTTCTCACCCTTGAAAACCATTTTCTAAAAGCCATGAGGAATAACTTAAATCACATTGCTGGGAGTAAGAGAAAAGAGTGAACTAAAGATATATGGCAAAATAATGTTTCCGGCAATAACAGTGATGATAAACTAGCAGGAGAAATAAAATAGTTTTAAATAGTTCTTTTGATCACTTTGCAGTTGAAAGTCAGATATTTGTCAGAATTCATTACCATTTAACTTACAGAGAGGAACCATTCTGGGAGACAGAGTCAAAACGAAACAAAACAGACATTCATACCTTACAAGAAGCCACCAAAAGTGTGAAAAACAAAACTGGAATGATTAAGTTCTGGAGAAGCGAATCTCCTATAGGTATGCCCCGAAGTACCACTTAAAGGTAAAATAACTTCCTTGCTTTCTTTTTTTTTTAATATTTTTTTTTAATTGGGGAGTTGGGGGAGGGGAACGGCACTGGGGAATCAAGGAAGGGGAACAGACAAGTTGCTGTCCTTTTGTTCTTCAGTAGTTGCGGAGGACGTTGTTTTACTGGCCCATGTTGGGATTATCATTGCGCTCTTCCCGGGTGAGGCAGATCAGTCACCGGCCTCTGGACGGCCGCTCACAGCAGCTCTTGGCAGCTCACACCGGCTGCCAGCCACTCACGCTGGCTGCTGGCCACACACAGTAGCTTATGGCAGCCCCCTACAGCCTATGCCATTGCCGGCGACTCATGGCAGCCCAGCTCCAGGTCGAGCTGTTGTTCACCATCTTAGCTGTAGAGGGCAGTGTAACTGGCCCTCATGTGGGATCTGAACTGGGGCCCTGCTGCTCAGAGCTGGCGTCCCAAACCAACTGCTAACCAATGCACCACTCGGCCGGCCCATAACTTCCTTTCTATGTGCATAGTATCTTCCTACAACTAAGACGATAAAACATTTGCAGTGTGACCTAAATGACTCTGGTAGCTTCCTGTCACAGGAACAGGGACTTGGTAGTGTAGCTAAGACTCTCCTCCTGGAAAAGGGTAGGTAGAAAGACCATCACATATTCAAATTACTTAGTCCCACTCCTTTCTGTGAGCTTAGATGGAAAAGGGGAAGCCGTGTGTGTGTGTGTGTGTGTGTGTGTGTGTGTGTGTGTGTGTGTG
>NW_017731357.1:6745018-6750342 GCF_001890085.2 Hipposideros armiger | reverse complement strand
AAATAACTAGATCTAGGAGAAAGTAAGAATAGAAGGATGAGACAACATGAAGGCCATAGGAGGAAATACTTTTTTTCTAGAAATTTGTCAGTATTCATTCGCTTAAGCAATATGTATTGAACAGCTACTATGAGCTAGATGGTGATGATAAAAAATATGTAAAACATAGCCCATTGTTAAAGATGCTCCCAGTCTAGGAGAAGGCAACAGGGACACAAATTATAGTGATTTGCAATAAAGTGTTATAGTTGTTTCAAGAACTTGTAAGTTACTAGGTATATATGCATCCAGAATTGTACACCCATGTTCACCGAAAAGCAGGGTTCTCTGGCAGTGCTTTTGGTAATGGGCCCAAACTGGAAACTATGCAAATGCTCATCAACAGCAGAATGGGAAAAGAAACTGCGGTGTCTTCACACAGGGAATATTATACAGCAGTGAGAATAAACATTCTGTAATCACCCATAACAATATGAAGGGATCTCGCAAACATAATCTTCAGCAAGGAAAGCCAGACATCAAAAAGGTTCATACTGTATAATTCCACGTATCTGAAGTTTAAAACCAGGCCAAACTAGTCTTTGCAGTTAGAGGTCAGGACAATAGTTACCCTTTAGGGGGAGGAGGGTAGTGACTGGGCGGAGGCATGGAGGACCTCTGGGAGACCAGGAAGGTGCTGTTCCTTATTCTGGGTGCTGCTTATACACAAGTACAACAAATCCCTTCAGTTTATGAAAATCCATTGAGCAATACACTTATATGTACTTTTCTGCATGTGTGCTTTTTTTCAACAAAATGTGTAAGGAAGAAACCTACCCTTCCATAGAGTGGGTGGGCTAATGAGGAAGGAGCAGTTAGTTGATCTTAGGGTGGAAAGCTTAGGAAAAGCTTCCTGGAGGAAGTGATGCCGGCCTTGTCTTCAAGAGTATAGTCTGCCTTAACCTTGGGGATGAATGTGAGAAGGTGTTCAGCGAGGGCGGAGTTGCAAAAGCAAACCTAGAGAGGCCGGAACCAGCCTGAGCACTGGGGAACTGTAAGGGAAGTGTCGCAAAATCATAGTGGCCAGGAGAGAGGGGCCTGCTTCTGAAATGTCTTTATCATAGAAACATTTCTCTCTTTTGCTCACCAGTGTGGACTTGGGAGCTGGAGATGGTGAGGACTAGATGACATTTGTATTCTAGGAAGCTCCCTCTGGCAGCAGGGCAGTTGGTGGGTGGCAACAGGCATGGCTGAAGGCTGAGAGAACCTTCTGTGTTGTCCAGACCCGCTGGGTTCTGGGGACAGAGAGGAGCAGAGAACACTAAGAGACAGGCAAGAGCTGCTGTAGAAGAAAAATGAGGAAGAACATCAGAGAGTAAGGAGAAGAATGAAAGGAGGGGTATTTTTAAAGCTTTCAGTAAAACACATTTAAAAATACAGTCTGTTCAGCTGTCTATAAAAGCGGGTTCACTGAATTCTTAAGAAAGACAGAATCAGTCATCAAAGGGATGCCCTGATTTCTCTCAAAAAATGGGGCTTCTTAACTTGGGATAGAATTCACCGGACTTGTGAACTGGGATGGGAAATCTTTTTCTTTTTCTTTTCACTAACCTTTAACAAGTTTAGCATGTCCTTTGGTCATGCATGTAGGCAAATAACTGCAATTGTATTAGCAGCACCTATGACTTGGTCACCAATCAAAATCACAGATAATTTCATATCACATTACAGATAATGCTGATCTCTCAATATATTGATCACATTCATCACTAATTCGAAATTATCGTGTTTGTTAAGTCTGCTGCTAGATCTTATTATTTAATTTGTAATTAAAATGGCACATCCATTAGTGTTCCAGTTATCTATGCTATGTAACAAATGATCTCAAAATTTAGTGGCTGAAAACAATAATTTCTTTTGCACTTGAACCTGCAATTTGGGCAGAGCTTAATGGCCTGTCTCCTCTGGGCTCCAGGCAATGTCAGAGGCCTCAGATGGGATGACCCAAATGACTGGAGAATCCTTAGGTATCTCCATCTCTCTGTTCCTCTAGGCAGTCTCCTAGCCTGTTCATGTCATCTGTTCAAGTGAACTCTCCATTATGGCAGCCTCTGAATAGTGGGACTTCGTACATGGTGGCTTATAGCTCCAAAGTGCTCAGAGAAGCTACCAGGACTTTTCTGACCTAACTAGCCTTAGAAGTTCCAGAATGTCACTTCTGCCACATTCTGCTGGTGAAGCAAATCTATTCCTTAGGTCAGCCTAAGGATATAGACCCCCCACCTTTCAATGGGGGAAGTGTCGAAGAATTTGTGGACACAATGACTATATCAGAGATTTGTGGAGTTTTGGTATTTTGGTAATGTATTTCAATATAATTGGTTTCCTTTGTAATCTTAGTGTTTTATTATATGCCGTATAAAACACTATTCTGAGAAAGGGTTCATAAACTTTATCAGACTGGCACAGGGGTCTATGATGGAGGACCTTTGCTACAAAATGTACCTCTGATTATAAACATCCTCCTCCATTCACTCCCCACAGCTTCGGCTTTGACTGAGGCTCCCATCCTTTCTTGCTGGACCACTACACCAGCATCCTCATTGGCTTGTGCTATTGGGCTCTTCCATCTCATATTCTTCTTCCAAAGTCTATCCTTTCTTAAGCCTAGATCCATCCATCCATCCATCCACCCATCCATCCATCCATCCATCCATCCATGCATCCATCCATCCATCCATGCATCCATCTACCTATCCATCCGTCTGTCTGTCTTTCTGTCCATTTATCCATCCATCTGTCCAGTCAATGAAGAAAGGTCCTATATGACCAAATGTAAAATGATCCCATGTTTTTCTAATGGGAAAGCCCCCAAATACCTTTTGTGTCTACCTTGAATTTTTAGTCCTAGAATATTAGATTCAGGGCAGGGTTGCAAGGCTGACAGGGCTGGAGAATCACTCAGTTGTTGGCAAGCCTCAGTTCCTCACTGGAGGTGGCCAGAGGCCTCCCTCACCCAGTCACCCCATGCGCTTCTCCATAGGGCAGCTTCCAACATGGCAGTTGGATTCCCCAGACAGAGCAATCTAAGAGAAAGCAAGAGAAGGAGTAACCAGGTGCCCACGGTGCCTTATGACCTAGCCTCCAGAGTCACATACCATCATGCTCCCTTTATTCTATTCATTAGAAGCCAGCTACCAGGTCCAGTCCACTGACAAGGGAAAGGGAATTTGGCTCTACCTCTTGAAAGGAAGAGTGCTAAAGAATGTGTGGACATATTTTTTAAACCATCACAATTACCTATATGTATTTAAAAGTACAGATTATTAAAATAACGTATTAGTCGAGATTATATTGTCTTTCCACTGTCACAGCCCAAAGTTATTTTATTAAACTTCCCCAAAATCTTGGACATTAGTGATTTCATTAGCACTATACCGCATCCATCACCTGACACAGCTTTCCAGAGCATGTTGCCTGCCCTGCTCACTGAGTAGTTTGAGACCTTATACTTTCTGTGTGGAAATTTTATCCAAAGCTACAAGTACTCATTTCCCAGCCATTAGGCTGTCTCTTTCAAGCCTTCTCTCTGTGAGCATTCGTGATCTCCATAATAGAACCGCTGACTTGCTTTTGAAAGCAAACATTAAAGGGCTTATTCACGACAAAATTCAATATTTGTGTCTGTAACCAGGAATGACTAAATCTTAGTTAGCTCCTTTGTCTCTGCAATGGACTGAATGTTTTTATCTTGCCCCAATTCATATGTTGAAATCCCAATCCCCAAAATGATGATATTAGGAGGTGGGGCCTTTGGGAGGTGATGAGGTAATGAGGGTGGGGTGCCCACGAATGGGATTAGTGCCCTTATAAGAGACACCAGAAAGTAACCTGGTCCCTGATGCCATGTGAGGACACACCAAAAAGATAGCCATCTAAGAACCAGAAAGTGGGTTCTCACCAGGCACCAAATCTGCCGGTGCTTTGATCTTGAACTTCCCAACTTTCAGGGCTATGAGAAATAAATGTCTGTTTATGAGTCACCTCGTCTATGGTAGTCTGTGATAGCATCCTGGACAGACAAAGACAGCCTCCTTTCTTTTCTTTCCTTCTTTTTTCTTTCTTTTCCTTTTCCTTTTTTCTTTTTGTAAGCCAATTCTGTTAGGTGACCTCTCTAAGCATTGCAAACCAGCATTGATTGAGGCCATTTTCAGTTAATAGGTCTTCCCCAAATACCACTTTGTTGTTCAAAATCAAGTCACTGAGAGTGTCCTCCAAAGCAAGTGACTTTGTTGAGATTCAGATAATATAAGGCAACTGCCACCAATCAAATGGATCAATATGTAGTGGGCTGTTCACAGAATGAAACAGTACATAGCAATCAGAGTGAATGAGCCACAACCATGCATAACCACATGGGTGAATCTCATAAATTAAATGTTGAGCAAAAGGAGCCAAACACAAAAGGATACGCCTTCCATTCCATTCATACAAACTATAAAACCTGATCAAAGTAATCTATCATGTTAGAAGACAGGCTACGCATTACCCTTGGTGGGGAGGTAACTGGAAAGGGGCACAATGGGTCTTCTTGGTGCTGGTCATGTGCTGGTTCATCTGCATGCTGGTTGCATGGTGTGTTCAGTTTGTGAAAATTCATATATACATCAAGATGTATATTGATGATTTCTGTACTTTTTTTGTATGTTACATTTCAATAAAATAGTTTCTATGAAAAAACTCTAAGGTAGCTTCCTCTTTCTGAGGGAAAATATGGCTGTGTGCTACTTGGGCAAAAGGGATACAGTGAATGGGGCGGCCGGTTAGCTCAGGTGGTTACAACTCAGGCTCATAACACCAAGGTTGCCGGTTCGATTCCCACATGGGCCAAGGAGCTGAGCCCTCCACAACTAGATTGAAGACTACTTGAATTGGAGCTGATGGGTCCTGGAAAAACACGCTGTTCCCCAATAAAATTTCTTTAAAAAAAAAAGATGGGCCGGCCAAGTGGCACGTTGGTTAAGAGCTGGCTTGGGATGCCAGAGGGCCCCGGTTCAGATCCCACATATGAGGACCCGTGACACTGCCCTCCACAGCTAAGATGCTGAACAACAGCTCGACCTGGAGCTGGGCTCCCATGAGTCGCCGGCGATGGCGTACGCTGCAGCCCCTGTGGCAGTGGGTTGCCATGGGCTACCGTGTGTATCCAGCAGCCAGCATGAGCGGCCAGCAGCCGCCGTGAGTGGCTGTCCAGAAGCCAGCGACTGATCTGCCTCACCCGGGAAGAGCACAATGATGGTGCCAACTTGGGCCAGTGAAGCAATGTCCTCCACAGCTAGACTGAA
>NW_017731357.1:6650259-6744568 GCF_001890085.2 Hipposideros armiger | reverse complement strand
GAAGAGCACAATGATGGTGCCAACTTGGGCCAGTGAAGCAACATCCTCCACAACTAGATTGAAGAACAAAAATGACAGCAACTTGTATGTTCCCCTTCCCCCAGTTCCCCAGCACTGTTCCCATCCCCCCAATTCCCCAATAAAAATCTTAAAAAAAAAAAAAGATACAGTGTGAAGGAGATGAAGCAATCACTGTCTTCCCAGGGCTTTCTGTCAGGCAGAGTGGGCAGATAATAAACACACAACTACGTACACGTGTTTCTATGGAATCGTGTCCATGATAATTGATTTACTTAAAAAGAAATATATGCAGGGTCAAGAGGGTTTATAAAGAGGAATGGTGGAGTCGGACACAGTTTCCCTGGAAAAGGGAACTTAAGCTGAGACTTGAAGTTCTGTGAGAAAGCTGGGGTGATGGGATGGGGAGGGGGTGTTTTCAGGCAGAGGGAACTGCCTGTATGAAGGTCTCCAGAGACAGAAGAGGTACCAGGATAAGTGAAGAGAAGTGGACAAGAGCAGAACCATGCCGGTCTTAGGACCCACTTCTCTGTAAAAACCACAGAAAGCTCTAGAGAGCTGAGAGCAGGAGTGAATGGATGGAATATGCTTTTGAAAAGACCTCTCAGGAAGCAGGGTGGATGGAGAATGGATGAGGCCAAGGGAGCTGCACAGGCGTCCAGAAAGGGCAGGAGTGACTATGTTTAAGAAGGAGAGTTGGCAAGCTCTGGTAGGGGACCAATTGTCTATGGGAGAGTATGACGCCCTGGTTTCTGGTATGGACAGCTGGGAAGCTGGTGCGGCCACGTATCAGACAGGGCTCCCTGGAGGAGAAGCCCTTGAGAAAATAATATCATGAGGTCAATGTTCAACAGTTTGAGTGTGAGATACCTGTGAAAATAATAGCAATCATAACAGCAGCCATCATGTATTTAGAAATGAATACATTTCTCATGCATTTAACAATGCGAAGCATCATCCTAAGAAATTTACTTGTATGATATCATTTAATCCTCACAGCAACTCTAGCCATTATTCTAGTTTACAAAGGAGGCAACTGATTTGAACTCAGATCCAAGTTGAAAGGTAGATCTGATCATATTCTCTTTACTTTTTTTTTCTACTACTCATTCTTAAGTAAGGTAGGTTGCTATATCAGTTAGTATTAAGGTTGGTTATGTGGCACAAAGAGGCTATAATAATAGTTGCTTGACAAGAGTGATGCTTATTTTTCTTTCATTGAAAGATACTCGTATATAGGGCTGGTATGGCACTCCATGTACAGAGACCTGGTCTCTGTTCTATCTTGTTGCTTCAATATCTTAGGGAAGATACAGCTGCTCAAGCTCCTCCCATCATACTTGCATTCCCACCAGCAGGAAGGAAGGAAAAGAAGGTCTTACTGTTCCATTTCTGTCTCTTTCCACTTGCTCTCAAACCCAGCATCATTTGGGATCTGCTCTCCCGCTAGACTGTTAGCACCAAGAAGTTGGGAATTGTCTGTTTGCCATTGATATGCTCCTGACATGGTGCCTGACCCGTAGTAAGTGCTCAATAACTAATTCTTTCTTTTTTTTAAAGATTGTATTGGGGAATTGGGGAAGGGGAAAAGTCAAGTTGTTGTCCTTCAATCTTAGTTGTGGAGGGTGCAGCTAGCTCAGCTCCAAGTCCAGTCGCCATTCGGCCGCCGGTCAGCAGCTCAGCTCAGGTGCAGCTCACTAGCCCATATGGGAATTGAACCAGCAACCCTGTTGCTCAAAGCTCGTGCTCTTAACCAACTGAGCCTCTCACCTGGCCCACTAATTCTTTTTTTTTTTAATTGGGGAGATGGTAACTGTGCTGGGGAATTGGGGTAAGGGGAACAGACAAGTTGCTGTCGTTTTGTTCTTTAGTCTAGTTGTGGAGGACGTTGCTTCACTGGCCCAATTTGGCACCATCACTGTGCTCTTCCCGGGCGAGGCAGATCAGTTGCCATCTTCTGGACTGCCACTCACTGCGACTGCTGCCCCCTAACGCTGGCTGCTGGCTACACACAGTAGCCCATGGCAACCCACTGCAGCAGGGGCTGCAGCCCACGCCGTCGCCGGCGACTCACGGCAGCCCAGCTCCATGTTGAGCTGTTGTTCAGCATCTTAGCTGTGGAGAGCAGTGTCACTGGCCCTCATATGTGGGATCCGAACCGGGGCCCTCTGGTGTCCCAAGCCAGATCTTAACCATCGCGCCACTTGTCCGGCCCCCACTAATTCTTGAATAAAGTGAATATCAGGCTCCAAATAGTTCTGTGACTTGTATTATCTTACTGCCTCTGTCTCTTGCCTCCTGCCTCTGCTCCCAGGCTCTGCCTTTGAAGTGTCATTTCCTTCAGGACCTAGGTGTTTTGTCACCTCTTTTAGAATGCGTCTGTTATGAATTGAATTGCACTCCACCCCCAAATTTATCTGTTCAAGTTCCAGCCTCTAGGACCTCAGAATGACCATATTTGAGAATTAGGTCCTTGCAGATGTAATTAGTTAAGGTAAGGTCAAACTGGAGTAGGGTGGGCCCTAATCTAGTGTGACTGATGTCCTTCTAAAAAGGGGAAATTTGGATACAGATGCACACAAGGAGAATACCATGTGAACATGAAGGCAGAGATTGAGGTGATGCTTCTAGAAGCCAAGGAACACCAAAGATTGCCAGCAAATCACCAGAAGCTAGGGAAGAGGCCTGAAACAGATTCTCCTTCACAGCCCTCAGAAGAAACCAACACTGCCGACACCTTGATCTCAGATTTCTGTCTTCCAGATCTGTGAGACAATAACAAACTAGAACAGATATGGCCCTTTGTGATGTTATGGCAGCCCTAGGAAACTAACATAACATCTCACACCAAGCAGTTGAGACTCTGGTCTCCGGGTTCCCAGAGACCTTTTCTTCACATTCTCTGGAGCAGGTTGCAAAATTCGCTTTGGACAGGGCCTGTCTGTCTTAGCTCTGTATGTGAGCTCTTGAGAAAGAAGCACTATGGGTCCTACAGTGTGTAGTGACCCTTTCCTAGTACCGAGTAATTCACAGATATTTGTGAATTTGGCCTGGTCACAAAAGTGCCCCAAGCCCCAGGAGTTGGGCTATGTTTGAGGTAGTAGTGTTTGAGGTAATATTTTTCCTTCTTGTAATTAAAAAATATAATTAACACCCTCCAATGCAAAAGAAGTAGTAGCTTTTTAGCTGTTTTAAAATCAAGCAATGAAATCCAAGAAAACCTGGGTGTGGGAGTTGTGGTTGTTGTTGTTTTGTTTGTTTGTTTTGGTGCTACTGCACCTTTCGAGAAAAGACCTGTCTGCTTTGCAGGTTGCTGGTTCAAAAGATAAGAAACAGGGAACAAGACAAAGTGGAGGGGGTGCGGGAAGCATACAAATGGGCAGGACAGGGGGGGGGGTGGCAGTCTGAGGAGAATGTAGCATGAGGCTTCCTTCAAAAGTCTGGCTGCCATGAGGGTGCACCTCTTGTGGACTCTGGATAACGAGCAAACAAAGAAACAAAGAAATAAGTACAAGTACGGGCAGCCCAGCTTTAGGCTTCCCTGAGGGAGCAGTGACTCCCGAGGAGGGGAGGTATAATCTACATATGCGGTCAGGGCCTGCTTTAAGTTGGGCCTGGAGCTAGGGCTGAGGGAATACAAAGGAAACACTCTCCACCCTCAAAGGTCTTGCAATTTAGTGATAGACAATGCAAATTCAGATAGATAAGAGTGCCTGAATCCCAAGTGGCTACTGTATTCAGAGTGAGCCTTGACAGAGGGGCCATTGTATGCTGACCCCTGAGGAGACTCCATACTCAAGTAGGTGCCAAAAACCTTGGCGGCTGCCTTCAAAGAGTTTACACTACCCCAGGGGGCAGAAATATGGTCTGCCTGTCCTGTTGTGGCACCAGAAAAGAAATGAGCCCCTCCTAGGTCTCTGGAAGTTTCATTTTAAGCATGGATTTGGGGTAGTGGTTTACCTTTGACCTCCTTTTGTTTCATTTCTTTTTAGAAGTGCAATGTTGGGGAAGGTTTCTGAAAGTGGGGGGGCGGCTGTGAGGGTGAAGCCACACCTCTGGGAGGAGGGAAGATTTGGAAAGTGGTGTGGAAGGGTTGTTGGTGGTGGTCTAACAGAGGAATGGGGAATGGGGAGCCCTGGAAGCTTTAAAAGGAGAAAGAGATGGGGGATGGGTGGTATATTTGAGGCCACCCAGCCTTGCTGCTGAGCACTGAATGGCCTGGATTCTGGCCTTGAGTCTGGGGGAATAAGGGGAGAGTGGCTCTGAGGGACAGGTTGTATTAGGGGATGACCTGGAGGTCTTCAGGGAAGGAAGAACTGCAAACGTGAGCTGACAGTTGGGACTGGAGGAGGAGGACACTCTGGGGGAGAGGGGTATCTGACTGGGGGGTCTCAACAGAGAGGCTGGGTTGAGCTGAGGACTCCAAAACATCACATGTATCTCAGTCAGGGAGAGTCTGGAGTTGGAAGTGGGAAAGTGGGCTGAGACTGGAATTAGTATGTGGAAAACAGTGCTCTTCCAGTCTCCAGAGAGTTCCTTAAGGTGAGACTCGGTGCCTCACCTAAGGGTTCCCGGACATCCAGTTTGCTCAGAACAACTGCTTCCCCCCTTTAAAGACCCATGAGGTGAAAGCAGTGTGTTGAGAGAGGCAGAGCCAAGAGATGGCATGCCAATGTTGCACCTCCAGACTTCACTGATGTGAATGAAATTTAAACTTCTATCTTATTTAAACCACTGTGAGTGCATTCATGTGTGGTTGTTCACTTTTTTGGTTCTGGCCCTCAAGTCCAAAGCTATTTCTGACTGGTACAGTAAGGCATTGATTGAATAAATCCAAGTACAGTAAATTACCACATCAACCATCAAAAATAATAACAGAGAAGTCTACTCATTAATGTGGAACCATGTTCACGATTTATTATGTGTAAAAAGCTACCTATAAAACACCTGTACGATATGAAAAAAAACAAAATAAAACAAAACAGATATATGCACAGAAAAAAGAAGTTGAAAAGATAGACACCAAAACCTGGCCTTCTCCACTCCCATGGGCTTCCAGTTCATTTGTGTAATAAAAAATTAAAAAATGTTAAATTAAAAGAATTTTTTAAGTCCATGCTCTACGCTGGCTTCACTTATTTAGTTACCAGGAAATTAACCAGGACCCCAGGCTCAGTGGCCTCGCTGCACTGTTCCTCTGGGGAGCGTTTTCGGCCAAGGCTCTTGAAATGGTATCTTTGCCCCTACAGAGGGGATGAATCATGGGGACCAAGGGGGAGCACAATTCTGAAAACTTTTATTCCATATTTCTGTGTGAGTGAAAAACCAGAGCTTGCAAACTGATGGGCCCGGGCCTAACCGGGATGGTTTTGTTTAGCCTACACGATGCCTTATCAAGGTCATGAATGATTGTGAGAATTCACATAAAAATCCAGATTTCTGGCTTCTCTTCTGAAAAGTCAGGAAAGCTGGCAACCCGGAGTCCCAGCGCAGCAACGGACTATTACAGAGCAGTGCTGGCCCCTTTAGACAGGACGCTGTTCAGGTTGCACAGCACCTTGCCACCCTCTGGGGTAACCTCAAGACAGGCACGTGTGAGCCTCTGGCCCAAACTGGTCCTTCATGTTGCCTTGGGATCTCAGCAGGCATTTCAGTGGGGTTCCTCAGTTTACACTCACGGAATGGTTCTCCGTCTGTAAAGATTTAGAACATGTGTGGGGCAAAGGGAGTGTGATGGCTTTAAAACACACCTCCAAATTCTTTGACACTCTTCCTGCAGAAGATGGAGTCTGATCAGTCTCTTCTTGAATACAGGCTGGCCTCAGTTACTAGCTTCTAACACATAAAATGTGGTAAGAGTGACAATGTGTGACTTTCAGAGGTAGGTCATAAAAGGAAAGACAACTTTTGAATGGTCCCCTCTCTTTTAGGGATGCTTGCCCGTGGAACCCAGCCACCATGTAGGGAAGCATCCCAGGCTACATGCAGAGTGTAGGTGTTCCAGCTGACAGCCCCAGCTGGAGTCCCAGCCAACAGCCAACATCAACTGCCAAACCAGACATGTGAGTGAAGGGGAGTCTACAGACGATTCCAGCCCCAGCCTGTGAGCCACCCCAGTGACGCCAAGTGGAGCATAGGTGAGCTATCCCAAAGGAGGCCTACTCGAGTTATGGATTCATGAGCAAAATAAATGTTATTGTTTTGAAACAAAAGTTTCTTTTTGACATTTTTATTGAAATATAATCCATAGACCATAAATTTCACTCATTTAAAGTGTATACGTCAATGGTTTTGGTATATTTGGAGTCATACAACCATCACCACAATTTTAGAACATTTTCATCACCCCCCTCCCCCCCAAAAAAACCACATACTCCCCTCCTTCTGCCCTCCACTCTCCTCCAGTCTCTGGCAACAGCTAATCTACTTTCTCTGTGAATTTGCCTATTCTGGACATTTCATACATATGGAATCATATAATATGTGGTCTTTTGTGCCTGGCTTTCACTCAGCATAATGTTTTCAAAGCTCACCCATGTTGTAGCATGTGTCAGCACTTCGCTCCTTTTTATTGTTAAGTAATATTCCATTGTATGGATAGACCACATTTTTACATCCATTCATCAGTTGACGGGCATTTGGTTTCTATCCACTTTTTGGCTCTTATGAATAGTGCTGCTGTGAATATTAGTGTACAAGTTTTTCTGTGGACTTATCTTTTCATATCTCTTAGGTATCTATACAGAGGGTACCAAAAAATGTATACACATTTTAAGAAAGAAAAATGTATTAAAATTGTAATAATATATACCGATAACAAAAGATGAATGCAAGTCATGTTTGACTTCTGCAATTACAAGAAGTGCTCAAAGTGGTTACCATCAGTGTCCAGACACTCCTGATTATGGCGAACTACTGCTTGAGCAATGTTGACCAAAGTGTCCATTTGTATCACTGTGCATGCCATTTCAATTTCTTCCCGAAGTAACACCAGTGTAGCCGGTTTTCTACAATACACCATATCCTTTAAGGTCCCCCATAGGTAGAAGTCAAGGAGTGCTAAGTTAGAAGAACGTTCTCTTATTTCAAATACCATTTCAAAATGGTCTTGTGCTCCTCGAATGACAACCGTGTTTCCGCCATTTTCTTTGACTGTCTTGCCTGTTGCATGGTGACACTAGCATTCATTTGATTAACACTATCTTTTGAGCGAACATCATGCTACACATTGCTACCATAATTCAATTCAACTTCGAAAAGCAACACATAGATAACATCTCTTAGAATGTGTATACATTTTTTGGGCACCCCTGGTATATACCTAGGAGTGGAGTTGCTGGGGAATTTGGAAAATTCTCTACTTAACCTTTTGAAGTACTTCCAAATTGTTTTCCACAGTGGCTACATCATTTTGCATTCCCACCAGCAGTGCACAGGGTTTCAATTTCTCCACATCCTCACCAATACTTGTTATTATCTGTGTTTTGATTAGAGCAATCCTAATGGGTGTGAAGTTATCTCTCATTTTGGTTTTGATTTGCATTTCCCTGATGGCTAATGTTGTTGAACATATTTTCTTGTACTTGTTGGCCATTTATATATCTTATTTGGAGAAATGTCTATTCAAATCCTTTACCCATTTTTTTCTTTATTATTATCATTTTTTAAAAACATGGAACGCTTCGCGAATTTGCATGTCATCCTTGTGCAGGGGCCATGCTAATCTTCTCTGTGTCGTTCCAATTTTAGTATATGTGCTGCCGAAGCGAGCACCTTTACCCATTTTTTTAAAATGGGTAATTTAATTTGTCTTTTTATTATTGAGTCATAGCAGCTATTTACATATTCTGGATATAAGTCCCCTATCAGATATATGCGGTCTGACAATGAAGTTCACGAACTCATCCTAGAAAAAAGTGCTACATACCTCATTGCTGAATATCACTACAGTCACCTTTGAAGTATTCCCCTTGAGAAGCTATGCACTGATGCCAGTGCCTGGTCTACCCTTCAAAGCAATTTTGGAACTCTTTTTCTGGAATGGCCATCAGAGCTGTCATCGTATTACCCTTGATGTCCTGAATGTCATCAAAAATGTCCGCCTTTCAATATTTCCTTTATCTTCAGGTAAAGAAAGAAGTCACTGGGGGCCAGGTCAGGTGAATAGGGAGGGTGTTCCAATACAGTGATTTGTTTACTGGCTAAAAACTCCCTCACAGACAGTGCCGTGTGAGCTGGTGCACTGTTGTGATGCAAGAGCATGAATTGTTGGCAAAAAGCTCAGGTCATCTAACTTTTTCATGCAGCCTTTTCAGCATTTCCAAATAGTAAACTTGGTTAACTGTTTGTCCAGTTGGTACAAAGTCATAATGAGTAATCCCTCTGATATCAAAAAAAGGTTAGCAACATCATTGCAACAAGTTTGCAAACTTAATTGTCCGACTTCATATGGTTTGCAAATATTGTCTCCCAGTCTGTAGGTTGTCTTTTTACTTTCTTTTTCTTTCTTTTTTTTAAAGATTTTTATTGGGGAAGGGGAACAGTGTTGGGGAATTGGGGAAGGGAACAGCCAAGTTGTTGTCCTTCAATCTTAGTTGTGGAGCGCGCAGCTAGCTCAGCTCCAAGTCCAGTCGCCATCTGGCTGCAGATCCACTGAGCCATATCTTTTTACTTTCTTAATAGTATTATTTGTAGCACAGAAGTTTTTAATTTTGAAAAAAACCAATTTATTTTTCTTGTGCTTTTGGTGTCATATCTAAAAAACCATTGCCTAACCAAGATTTGCTCCTATGTTTTCTCTTAAGTGTTTAATAGCTTTAGTTCTTACATTTAGGCCATTGCTCCATTCTGAGTTAATTTTGGAGTATGACGTGAGGTAGGGTCCAACTTCATCTTTTGCACGTGGAAACAGTTTTCCCAGCATCATTTGTTAAAGACTGTCCTTTCTCTATTGCATTGTCTTGACACCCTTGTCAAAAGTCAGTTTACCATCTGTGAGGGTTGATTTCTGGGCTGTCTATTCTATTCTATTCTATTCCATTCCATTCTAATTGGTCTATATGTCTGTCCTTATGTCAGTATAAGCCATGAAGTTTGGGGGTGACTTTTATGCAGCCATTGCAACTGGAACAGGGAAGTAGCAGGGAGAGTACAGTGGATGGTAGAGATTAAGGGACAGATGGAAAAGGAGAAAGGCTGAATGAAGGCGAGAACTTTCTTGTTCCTTTATGAGTCTCCTTAATCCTATTCTTGAATTTGTATACCCTAAAAACGCCAGCCTTGCACATGCATAAGCAGCCATCTTCTCACCCCGGGGAATGGGCCGTGAGGACTGCTCATTTCTGGAGAACTGAAATCTAGTGGCATAACAGAACTAGGCCAACTTTGAAAGGTTTCAGACTTGTCCTTCTTGGTCCCACCCTTTTAGCCTAAAGCCTTTGGTTGAGGACATTGTTAGAACTTGTATAGAACTTGCAAATCTCAAAGAGTTGGGGGTGGGGGTGGCAGAGGCAGAAGTTAAGCCTTGAGTCAATCAGCCAGGCTCACAGTTGCCTCCCAAACGTGTTCAGGATCATGCTCCCACCAGCTAGCTAGCAAGATTAATCTGTAGAGGAAAGCCAGGCAGATAGGGAAGCATTGCAAACTCTTGTGATTTCCCTTCTAGGGTTGCACATAGGATGTGCCTGAAGACCAGAAGCTGTTTACTTCTGTTATTTTAAGCACCACGCAGGCTTCAGTCAAAAGATACTTCTGCTTCCAAAGTTCATATACCCTTGGCGCTCTCTCTCTCTCTCTCTCTCTCTCTCTCTCTCCTTCCCTTCCTCCATCCCTCTCTCTCTTTTTCTGTATCTTTTCTCTCCCACCTTCCATGTTCCTTCCTTCCTTCCTTCTTTCCTTCCTTCCTTCCTCCATCTTCCTTCCCCTCTTCCTCCTTTTTCTGGTAACCATTTCCCTCTTTCCACTGCCCCCACATCCAGAGGGAACAACTATCCTGAATTAGGTATGCATCACTCCTGTTCTTGTTTTTATACTTCCACTATCATAAACCCATTAAGGGTATAACATAGTATTTTGCTTATGTGTAAATGTCATATAAATGTGTCACACTATACACATGCTTCTGCAATTTGCCTTCTGGTTTGGTCAGTATTGTTTGTGATATGCATCTGTCTTGGTCGGCGTAGCTGGGATCTTTTATCTCGTTGGTTGATGAGACAATTTATTTATCCACTTGCCAGCTCAAACACCACCTCCCCAGAGAGGCTTTCTCTGACCTGACTAATCTTCTAATGCAGACCTTTTTCTTTCTTCTTCTTCTTCCTCCCTATATAAACAAACTGAGGGAAAAGACCAGCTTTCAGACGCAAATCTGATCCCTACTAACTCTGGCCCTAGTCTTCTTTTATAGCATGTGTGACAGGGGGAAAGTGTGTGTGTTTGGTTCAGCCAAGAAGTGGATGCCAAGATGGGATTAGACAGGAAAATGAGTCATTGGAGGAGAAAGCCGGAAAAGGTAAGGAGAGCCTTCAGATCTTGATCGGGTCTGACACTTGCGGAAGGAGAAGGGAAGGGAGTAGGTAGGAAGACTCTCAGAGGGCAGCGTAGTTCCAAGATAGTCCAGGCTGTGAGGGGTCCTAAGCCAAAGTCTCCAGCTGGAGGAGCCCCACATCTTTGCAGAATGAGCCAGCCTCAGCATTGCTGCTGTACTCAGTCACTGGATGGAAACAGCCCAAGAGAAGTGCGGCCTTAGCCTGACCATGGTAGTGGATCCGCAGCAGAAAGGCAGCTGGGGTCTTCCATGAAATATACTCCCCAAGTCAGGTCTGAACAAGTACGTTCTCATGGCCGGCACAGCACCTCTTGCCAACAGCGTGGTTCTGGCTGCCTGCCTGCAGGTACTTAATGAGGACCTACTTGCTCGGGTTAAGATCTGGCTGATCAATCCTTCCATTTGTCCAAACCAGAGGGCTCTGGGAAGATGTATGGACTGAATGTTTATGCCCTTGCCCCCAGTTTCATATATTGAACTCTTAATCCCCAATGTGCTGGTATTTATTAGGAGGTAGGGCCTTTGGGAGGTGAGGAGCTCATGAGAGTGGAGCCCTCATGAACGGGATTAGTGCCCTTATAAGGAGAGGCCAGAGAGCTAGCCAGCTCCTTTACCACCATGTGAAGATACAAGAAGTCGGCAGGCTGCAACCCCGAAGAGGATTCTCACCAGAACTCAACCATGCTAGCACCCTGATCTTGGACTTCCAGGTTCCAGCAATGTGAGAAAGAAATGTCTGTTGTTTATAAGCCACCCAGTCTATGATACTTGGTTATAGCAGCCTGAGTGGGCTAAGAAGGGGTGACTTCTGTGTGAGGAAGAGACATCCCCCCGCCCCAGGCCAGACCCAAATCCAAACCCCAAACTCTGAACCTGGGCTTCAGGAAGGGTCTTTGTGGGGAAGGGGCTGCAAAACCGCTTGGTCCTTCTGTTTTTGTTTATTTGTTTTAACTTTTATTGGGTAACAGTGTGTTTTTTCCAGGACCCATCAGCTCCAAGTCAAGCTGTTGTCCTTCAGTCCAGTTGTGGAGGGCGCAGCCCACCATCCCATGCTAAAATCGAACCGGCAACCTTGTTGTTCAGAGCACGCACTCTAACCAACTGAGCCACCGGCCACCCTTGGTCCTTCTGTTTTTGACAGGATCCTATACCTTTTAGAAAAGGGAGAAGTGTGACAAAGTAATAAGTGTTTTAACCTGTCTTTGTTTCATCTTTCTCTGAGGAAGCAGTTATGAGAGTCATTGAAAGGAGTCTGAAATGAAAATCATACTTTTTTTCTTTTCCACTCTCCCCAACTCATTTTGAAAAACTTCAAACCTATAGAAAAGTCAAAACAACAGTTTAATATAACCTTTACCTAAATTCACCAATTATTACTATTTTGCCATGCTTTCGTTATCTGGACCAGTTTTTTTTTAATTTTTATTTTTAAATTTTTTAAAGAAGATTTTATTGGGGAATTGGGAGAGGGGAACAGCACTGGGGAATCGGGGAAGCAAAACAGACAAGTTGCTGTCATTTTGTTCTTCAGTCTAGTTGTGGAGGATGTCGCTTCACTGGCCCATGTTGATATTATCATTGAGCTCTTCCCAACTGAGGCAGATCGGTCATCGGCCTCTGGACGGCCACTCATGGTAGCTCATGGCAGCCCACTGCAGCAGGGGCTGCAGCCTACGCCGTTGCCGGCGACTCATGGCAGCCCAGCTCCAGGTCGAGCTGTTGTTCACCATCTTAGCTGTAGAAGGCACAGTTTCACTGGCCCTCATGTGGGATCGGAACCGGGGCCCTGCTGCTCAGAGCTGGCGTTCCAAGCCAGATCTTAACCAACGCAACACTCGGCCAGCCCCCATTTATTTTAAATATTTTTTTCAGTTACAGTTGACATACAGTATTATGTTAGTTTCAGGTGTATAACATAGTGATTGGACATTTATATAACTTACAAAGTTATCATCCACAAAATCTAGTACCCATCTGACACCACACAGTTATTACCATATTATTGACCATATTCCCTATGCTATCTATACTTTACATTCCCTTGACTATTTTGTAACTAACAATTTGTACTTCTTTATCCCTTCCCCTTTTTCACCCCATCCCCTCAGTGCCCCTCCCATCTGGCAACATGACTTTTCCAACAACCCAACATAAGAGACCTGCTAAGTAAAGTTCAACGTATCTTCAGTTATTTTTGTCCTTAAAATATATTCCACTAAGGATGTACTGTGTACTATGTTGAAAACTTAAGTCTATTTTTCTGTGTGGTAATGTTGTCAATGATACAAAAGGTTCATTTGTTCTTGTTTATATTCAAATTTAGCATTTGCCCTATTCGTCTATTTTTATTTTTGGTTTTTGGATCTTTAAACCATTAAAAACTATATAATCGGCGCACACAGATTAAGTGTTGCCCCATCCCTGAGCCCTCTAGCCTCTGCCATTGAGAGCTGGCATTTGCCATGGTTTCATTCTCTTCATTTTCCCAGTGAATAGGTCATTAACAGATGGTAGAGATAAGAAAAACACAAATCTAGTTTGCAGGAACTTGCAAACTGTGTGTGAAGGGGCAGGCTCATTTCAGGGTCCATTTTTTGGTTTTGTTTTGTTTTTTTGTTTAAGTACAGAACTTTTTTTTAAAGGAGGAACCTGCACACTTACCAGTGCCTACTGCCTGTTGGGCACTGTGCTTGGTGCTCTACATACATAATCTCATTTAACCTTCAGAACGCTAAAAGCTAGATATTGATGTTCATTGAAACAAATGTTTATTGTGGAAAATTTCAAATGTACCCAACAGTAGAGTGTAATGCAAATAAACCCCCATGTGCCCTCCATCTGCTTCAGCAATTACCAACTGATGATCAAACTTGTTTAGTCTATACCACCTCCTTCCCCCTCTTCCTGGATGATTGATACAAATCCCAGGTATCTTATCATTTCATCCATAAACATTTCAGCATCTAAAAGATAAGGACTCTACCAAAAGAAAAGTTCAGTGTTCCTATTTACCTGGTATTCACGAAGATTTTTTACTTAAATCAGACTAAAAAAAATCCATGTTTTGCATCTCTTGGTATTTTTCTTTAGTCTTTTTTAGTCTATAGGTTCCCCCTCCATTTTCCCCTTTAAAATTTATTGGAAGAAACCAAGTCATGCGCTTTAGAGCCTGTCTGGCTTTTGCTGAATATCTACCCAGGGTCCTAACATGTTCATCTGTTGCCTGTATTTCCTGTAAACTGTAAATAGATCTAAGGTAACATTCTATTATTTCTTTGCATACTGCTGGAATACTGTTGTAAAGCATACCATTTCCTTTCATATAGAAAAGGCAGGGGAAATACTCGACTCTTTTCCTTTATTTGCCCATTTTCAAATGATGGTTTCCCCCATCATCCCTCCAAAGGCAATCAGTAAGTTTGTTTTGTGGACCTTTACGAACTCGTGGATTTGAACGTATTTTGTGTTCATTTATATTCATTGCAGTTATCCTCACTGATGCTCAAAGCAGCCCATATTGATCCAATGGAGACTTCTCCAAGTTGGCTGCCCGGTCTTTTTGACCCAGCCCTACCAGCTTATTGACTCTATATCCATACTCCCCTCCAACTTTTGCCCTCTTCAATCTGGAATCAACCATTTCTCAAAGGAACCTCAATTCTTTTTAGCGGGAAAAGGTATGTAGAAACCACAGCCTGGACCTAGTGGTGCTCATTTCCATTGGTCATTGTTTCTAGGCCTTTTCAGTGGACAGAGCTAGGAAATATTTCTTAAGATAAAATTCATCATGAGTTCATAGTAATACTTTTCTTTTTTTAACTCACTAGATCGCTGGTTTATTATAAAAAGATATGACTCAGGAACAGCCCGATGGAAGAGATGCAAAGGGCAAGGCATGAGGAAAAGGGCCGGAGCTTCTACGCCCCGAGAGCACCGCTTTCCTTGACTCTTCCCAGGTTCAACCAACCCAGGAGCTCCCATAGTGATATTTCTAATTCAAGTTCAGGACCACATAATTTTTATCCAACAATCCCAGTCCTCCATTTACATCTCCTTTCTCCCATGCCGAAAATCCCAGCTTTCAACAATGCCAAATATTTTTTGGTGTATCTCGCAACACAAAACGGATAACCTCAGCATCACAATGCTGACACTACCCCCCAAGAATTACCGAATACAATTTAGAATGTTTTTCCATTTTTCTATCCTGAGGGTAGATCCACAAGGGATTACATATAATCAGTTTATTGTTTTAAAGTCACTAGAAATAGTTCCTTTCTGTGTGGTTATGCTACCAACTGGATACATAGCTAGGTTTGTTTCATTGTCTTTTGATTTGTAGGCATCGCTTTAGGTTTATAATTATGTAAACTCTAAAGTCAAGTCTGTAAGGACATTCAGAGAAGTGTAGCTTTTATCCCTTTCCCTTGCAGCCTGTTCTTTTCCCAGAGGTAACCATTTTTAAAGAGGTGTTTATTCTTTCATTTTTAAAAAGCAGATCTATGTATATGCTTAACTCCCTATCCCCTTCTTAAATAGCAGGAAACGATGCATACTTTTCTTCGCCTTGTTTTTCATTTAATGATATACTCTGAAGAACCCTCTAAAGCAATTTAGAAAGCTACTCTTCAATTCCTTGTACAGTTGCATAGTACCCCCTGTGTGGATGGGTCATTATTAATTCAACCTGGGCCTGGCTAATGGAGATTTGGGTCTTTTCAGTCCTTTGCTATTACAACTGTTAGGTCGATTTGACAAAAGAGGAAGAACAAGGCTGAAAGAGTAACGTGGCCAACTTCACAAAGATTAGGTAAACATATTAAGATTAGATTTGGCTGGAGTACTAGAAAAATTCAAAGTAACAGTGGCTTCAAGATAATCGCTTATTTTTCTCAAAAATAAAAGGTGGGCAGGGCAGGGCAGACACAGTGGCTCTATCGCACTAGGTCCCCATGGACCCAGGCTCCTCTACGCAGTGACTGCTTGACTTCCATACTTCAGGGTCCAGGGTGGCTGCTCTGGCAATGGCTGTCACAGCCACATTCTAGCCAGGAGAGAGAGGACAGGACAAAGACAAAGGGCATGTCCTTGATCTTTAGGGACACCTTTAGAACTTGAATGAACCACCCTCTGCTCTCTAGCTGTAGTGAGCAGCATGAGTGAATCTATACTGCGACCCCCACTATAGCCAGTGTGATTTCATTTACATGGTCTCTTCACCATGGAGTGAAGTGATCTATACCTGTGCTCCCTTTATTCCCACAGGGGCAGGGGCGGCGGGGGGGGGGCTGGTTCTACACCAGTGGTATCTCTTCTCTACCCATAGGGAGTTCCATGACATCCAAACTTTTCTAGGTCATGGCCATCTTTATCTATACCCTGGGTCAGTTCTTAAGTTCTTCATTTATATTTTCAAACACCTTGGTGATTCTTACAATAAATGTTCTAACTCTCGAATAGCTACTCCAACTGCATGAACCACAACCTTAAATGTCTCCTAAACCAAGCTTATTACTCATCCTGCACCCCTTAAACCTGTGGCTTCCACCTGTTTTCTTGGATGAATTTAAAAAATGACCTTCAGGGCCGGACGAGTGGCACATTGGTTAAGAACTGGCTTGGGACGCCAGAGGGCCCCGGCTCGGATCCCACATGAGGGCCAGTGACACTGCCTTCCACAGCTAAGATGCTGAACAACAGCTCAACCTGGAGCTGGGCTGCCGTGAGTGACCGGCGAAGGCGTAGGCTGCAGCCCCTGCTGCAGTGGGTTGCCATGGGCTACCGTGTGTAGCCAGCAGCCAGCGTGAGCTGCCAGCAGCCGCAGTGAGTGGCCGTCCAGAAGCCGGCGGCTGATCTGTCTCGCCAGGGAAGAGCGCAGTGATGGTGCCAACTTGAGCCAGTGAAGCAACGTCCTCCACAACTAGACTGAAGAACAAAAGGACAGCAACTTGTCTGTTCCCCTTCCCCCAATTCCCCAGCGCTGTTCCCATCCCCCCAATTCCCCAGCGCTGTTCCTATCCCCTAAATTCCCTAATTAAAAAAAAAATGACCTTCATCCAGGATGGAACCTCAGCTGGCCTTGGACCCTCCCTTTGCCTCCACGCCAAATACAAATACAAAGAGCTGAATTTCTTGCAGTGATTCTTTGCTTTAATTTGGGCTCTTGGAAGTCCCTTGTTGTCTACATAGCAGAGTTTAGCCTCACCAGTCCTCTTTTGCTTAAATCATTTTCGCAGGTCTGTTTTACTGGTCTTCCTATTTGTTTTGTTCATTCCACCAATCCCACCTGCTGCCTGAGGTGACTTCCTAAAAAACAAAAATTCAGCAAACTATTAACAGTGGTTTTAACTCCGGCGTGGGGGTGGGAGGAAAGGTTGGTTTGGGATGGCAAAGAGCCTCTATTTCCAAAATGCTTGGATGTTTTGTTTTGTTTTTTTTTTGTTGTTTTTACAATAAAAGTATCTTCTTTCTATAATATGAAAAATCAGTAGTCCAAAAGCACTTGTTGGCTACCTTTTGTGTTTAGGATATATTCCAAACTTGATTTGGTAACCCTCAAGTCTTCCCAGAAAAGGGCCTCCCTCTCTCATTCCACATACCGCCTTACGTGACAGTGCTAGATGTTCCCATTCCCAACTACGCCTGGCTTTTCCACCTGCCAAGCCACAGAGTTCAAGACCCCTCCATCCCCATACTTCAAGACCCCACTCAAGTACACTGTCTCCACAGCCTCTTCCCTGACCCCAGAGCCCCCTTCCGTCTACTCTGCCTTGGTATTCTCAGGGTTCAATGCAGGTGTGGAAAGCACTCAAGGCATTTTGAGCAGAAATGAATTTGATACAAGAAATCAGACACTGGAACCACTGAGTTCAAGAGCAATCAGCCAAGGTTGTCATCCAGGCATCAGAATGCTGTTACCATGACCCATTACTGCTTCTTATCACCCACAAAGCTAAAGAACCAATGTTGGAAGGCTGGTCTAGTCACTCCAACTGGCCAGCATGTCTCCCTGACCTGTCTTATCAGAAGCCACTAGAGCAGGAAGATGCCTCTACCTCACTCTGACTTCCAAACTGAACAGACATTCAGATTCCTAGCTGCAAGGGAATCTAGCAGTTTTCAGCTTTCTGGCCTCTGCAATGAAGGAAGGACATACAAGGATATGGGTGAGAAATTAAGGGTCAACTGACAGTAACATGGGTACTGCTGAAAAAATTACGAGCAGTGGAGGAGCAGCGTAGTAAAAGGTACAGGCCTTGACTATTGGGCCAAGTAAGTTTGGACTTGACCAAAAAAGTAACAGAAAAACATGAGGTCTGGAGGGAGAGGTGACACAATGAAAACCCTGTTTCTGGAAAAGCACTCCTAAAGATAGGGTTGCCCATAATGGAGCTATTGCAGTCCATCAAGGCCAAGGGCAATGTAAAAGCCTATTAGGGCTTCAAAGGAGATGGGGGAGATCAGGATCTGTGAGACACAGCAATACACATGTCCACAAATGGAGCTTTCAAGATGGGACTCCACATCGTATTTTGATTATAATCCCCCTGAAATACTCCAGTCTGCTTTGGTTCAGAGAGACTATAACCATCAACATCATTTTTAAGAAAACCTGTGACAATGTTTTAGGAATACATAGGATACAACATACTTTGATACTCTCCTTTCCTCAACAGGTTTATTGCCTTTTAAGAAAATTTTTGTAAAATATAAATACAAAGGCAGAGAATTTACTTACAAAGTTAAAACACAGATTTCAAACATAAACACACAGTTCAGAAAATTTTAGTTTTATGTACATTTTCAAGCAACCTCAACATATTATGTTAGTTTTCAATATTTTACAGGGTACAGAAAAAAATAGCTCAAAGTCTTCTTTAAATAAGAGCATAAAATGTTTAAACATATAAACAATCCGGTTTGATGCGTGAAAACTAATTTCACAGCTTTAAATTAGGATATAAAAGTTTCATACAATTAGTTGTTGTGTGTGGATATGGTTTGAATTTATATTACACGCTACTGGATTACATCCAATAGCATTTACCTGGCCAGAGCAGGTACTCTGTAAACAAAACATAAAGTTACAACGTCGCCAAGTGCCTTCACCAAATTCCCTCCCCAAAACCAACCACACAGTTCCGACCACACTCTAAATAGTTACGGCCTCTGTCATCAGAGCTTTGTATGAAATTAAGTCAAAGTGTGGAGCTCTTTTTCCTCATTTTTTTTTTCCTTAAAACAAAAAAAGAAACAAATATTCCAAGTAAAAACAAAGATATCCCAAAGCATGTGTGCACTGAAAAGTAAAGAAACATTATAACAACTTCGTAAAAACTGACTTAAAAGTTTAAAAAGAAAAAAAAAACATGTTTCTAAGTCCTTCCGACTGGAGTCATTTCTCTTATATAAAGAAGAGATATTTTCATATGTAATAGTGTCCTTTCTTTACAGAAATAGTCGTATTATGACACATATGCACAAGGATTAACACTATAACACACTATACACAGTGGGCCTGGAGAGCTCACCAGTAGTCGTCGGAGACCATGTCATTGGGGTGTAGCCACTCCACGGTGGAGCCCAGCAGAGTCTGAAGCTCACTAGTGAACTCTACCAGATCCAAAAGCTCCTTGCTTTCAGGGTTAAAGGCTTCCAGGTCTTTGGAGCAAGAGAACAAGAGACTTGCTGAAACTTGCCGGTAAAACTCCGCCTCTGCAATGGTGACAATTTCCACATTTGGGAAATTGCAGCGGAATATACGGGAGGACATTTTCAATTTCTTAAGCACGTCTGAAAGCAACAGCCAGTTTCGAGGCCTACAAAAGATAAAGGGAAAGCGGTTCGAGTTTCCGGGAAAATTAAAAGTGCTCCCGAGTATTAAATGCCACTCCAACAACCTCAGTCCCTGGCTGGAACAAGGGCCATTTACTTCTGCTTTGACACGCCTCCCCCCACCATTTCTCACCATACCCAGAAGAAAGAATCTACTTCTGGCGCTGGGAACTATAGGGACTCATCTGGACTTATTAAGAAATCATCCACCTAGGAGGACCAACCAACTTAGCAGAAGCAGGAGCGACACCTCTGAACGAGAGACATCACAGGCTGCCCTCAGTGCTGCCGGTGCTGATGGAAACGGACAGGAAAAGACTTGCCCACTCGGCTCAAGCCGCCCCCACCCCCTCCCCTATTTTACAGAATAGTCACTGGGGGAAGCCAGCCTGTTTCCCAGGCCAGTCATCACAATCACCTCTTTGATCTCTTTTCTTCTCCACAGCTCACTAAGAGAGGACTGTAAACACAGAAGGCTGGCTGGCTCTCCTTTGCTTTCCCGCACCTCCACTCCAAGCCCTCAATGATTTTGAGAAGGCATTACATTCCTTATATACATCCTTGCCACACTTTACAATTTCTGTCACTCATAAAATGTCACAGTGATGACATACACGTTTATAGCCTCAGAGCCCAAGGAGGATGTTACTCATTAAGCACTGTGGTCAACACATAGCTTAACACCATCCGTCTCTTGACCTGTACACCCCAAGGCCTTGGTCACAGGAGCACAGTGGCCCAACCATGGAGCCAGGCTGGATCTGATCAAATCTGATGACACACAAGATTCCAGGTGCCATGTGATGCTTTCCCTAATCTTAGACGAGAAGGGGTTATACTATCAGTTTAGTCCAATAGACCTCGAGTGTCTCGGAAGGCTCCTTTGATGGCTTGTGGGAAGGAGGCTCCTAAGAAGGACCCCTTCCCAAAGACTTTAGTAACTGAAGGATCCAAGTTGCCTACTCTTTATACCTTTTCTGGAAAAGATCTACTGCATTCCATGGACACTTAGGCATTCCCTCACCCACCCGTCCTCATGTACTTCAAGGGACTTCTAACTCCTGCCACCCCAAGAGCAGCTGAGCTAGTTCTCAACCCCGTGACAGCCATGCTCACCCCTGAGCGACGGACACTTGGACGTTATAGCATGGTAAGAGGGGGGTTTCTGAAAATTCAAATTCAAACACATCACTACGGGCCTCATCGTCGTCATCCTGGTCCTCCGGCCCTGGGGGGTTTGCTAAAACATCATATCCGCTTTCATCATCTGGTTCTAATGGAAGGCAAACAAGGAAGAGAGAAAGGAATCAGTAAGCCACAGCAAGACTTTAACTGTTGTCAAAAAAGGACCCTTTAAAGATGCTTTCCCAACTGAACCCTGCTTACAGAACCACCACCCACCACCCCTCACCCACACCAGGGAGAGAGGGTCTGTGACATATTCTGTAACTCATTCACTTCCCACTAAACTAAAAGCAATGCTGCTCACCACACACAGAACTGCCATAGAACTCCCAAAAGCCACCGGAGTCATCGTCACTGCGACCCTGTAGGTCATTTAAATAATCTAGGAAGACAAAAACAAAACAAAACAAAATCTGCTGGTGAGAATCGAATGCTGGCAGAGTTAGGGGGCATCTCACTTCCTGTTCACCCATGACGCTCCCTTTGTCCACTTTCCAACACCGTTCTCCTCCGCCATATCTGACCCAAACCTACATACCCATTTCATCTGCCCTCTCGGATGGAGGGACCACCCTAGCCCACCAAAACAAAATCTAGACTGGCAAACCATGAATCTTTTCAGTCCTAACAGGCAAAGATCAAGAATGTATCTCTTTCTTGAATTCTGGGTCTCTTCTTTGATGACTAACTTTACGCTGCTTTCCCCAGTCAGTGGAACTTAAGGCCCAGTGAGCTTAGTGGCATTCTTCGGCCGGGAAGTGAAGTCACCATCTAGATGTTTAAATAAGAGCATTTCTTGAACTTTGTCATACCTGTTAAAAACTTTTCCATAAGTTCGCTGTGAGTCATCTTCATGATGGTTCTACCTGAGTATGTAGCCAAAGTAGGGTCAGCACCATAGGAGAGGAGTAAGCGGACAATTTCCAAGTGATCGTTTTCGACAGCATCGTGGAGAGGCCTAGGAAAGAGCAGCAGAGAGGTTCAACTTGTGTTCAAAATGCTTGCCTTTAATAGGCAAAATCAGGCATGTGCATGCCAAGCCTCCTAGGAGTAATGTTTCACTGAGGAGGCAGGTACGGTCACTGCCATTCCAAATAGGGAAGCTGAGGCAGTGACTGACCCAAGGTCAAGCAACACCTAAGTCTTTACTATTTCAGGCCTAACTCTCAAGTGCATATCTATCTTAATCCAGGGCCTACAGAGGAACACAAGCCAAAATGAAATCGTTTTCAATGAACTGAAGTAGTTAAAGTAACTTACAGGGGGAAAAACCCCACTGTTATGGAAGCCAACATAATAAGCAATTGTTAGACCATTAAATAAAAGAGGGCCGGCCTAGTGGCGCGTTGGTTGAGTTGGCTTGGGACGCCAGCTCTGAGCAGCCCCGGTTTGGATCCCATATTAGGGCCAGTAATGCTGTGCCCTGTAAGCTAAGATGGTGAACAACAGCTCGACCTGGAGCTGGGCTGCCATGAGTCACTGGTGATGGTGTAGGCTGCAGTGGAGCTGCCGTGAGCTACCGTGAGTGGCCGGCAGACGGCATGAGCTGCCAAGAGCCGCCGTGAGCGGCCGGCGACCTATCTGTCTCACCCAGGAAGAGCGCAATGATAATACCAACATGGGCCAGTGAAGCAACGTCCTCCACAACTAGACTGAACAAAAGGACAGCAACTTGTCTGCTCCCCTTCCCCGATTCCCCAACGCTGTTCCCCTCCCCCAAATGCCCAATAAAATCTCAAAAAAGAAAAAAAAGAGCCTACTCCATATAAAAAAGAAACTAGGTGCAAAGTGGGGTCTCTCCTGAAAGCCGGACCCCAGTGCTTAGAGATCAATGATCAACCCTCTGGCCCAGAACCGGGGTGAGTTCTCAGGATGGTAAAGAGACCTCCCGCTACTGCCCACTGGGGCACAAAATGCTGCCTGCAGTCCCATCCTGAGGGAACAATATTTACAAACCATAAAACACCAAATACATTTCAGTTTTGCTAATGGTATGACTGTCAGGTAAGGCCTAGCATCCCACCTCCTGGTAGCACCCCACCCACACAACCGTAAAGATGCTCAGGCTAACTCAGACCCAGCCTCTGATCCTTGAACAGAGGTCAAGGACAGGGTAGGGCCAGGCCCAGGGATATGGGTGGGCAAGGCAGGTCCTACACCAAGCTAGCGGCAGGATTCCTCGGACTGTTGGCTCCCATATATTTTAAATACTGTGACTTAATAGATACTGGTGAAGAAGAGTCCAGGGTCTTAAAAGGCAACACCCTCAATTATTCAGGCAGGTTCAACATTTTCAGGGACTTCTGTTCCTGGGAGCGTTGCAAACTTTTAAAGGTCTGTCTAAATTTGCCAGAAAGGTCTGGTTGATTCCATTTTAGAGGACTCCATCAATGCACTTCCATGTCTATCTTTCCTTCTGGGGTTTCCTACATACCCGGAGAACCGCGCTACCTGTCAGCAGGGTGAGGCTGACAGTCAAGACCCACCACTGACCTGGTTCCATCTTGGGCACTGCAGTTAACATCAGCGCCATATTCGAGAAGGTGTCGCACGATGTTCAGCCACCCCCTAGCACAAGCTTCATGCAGAGCACAGTATCCGGCATTGTCTCGATGGTTCACGTCACAAATCTTATTCTCCAGGCAGTACAAGACCACTTCCTGTGGGCAGGGAGGAGGGGGATGCCATCAGACCACCACACAATGGACCTGATAAGGGTGACCACTCCATAGTGGTTTTCAAAGACACATCCTCGGGCCTGAGAGCTCACAATGGCACAGGCAGGTGGGAGATGTCTTGGTGAGAGGGCAAGAGCATGTGTGAATGGCCTGATGATGGAGACAGTGCCATCTGGGTTCCACAGGCTGGTGACTATATGTGAAACCTGGCACTGCTGCCCCAGCAGCCTGACCCTGGGCCAGTTACCCTTGAGCGTCTCCAAATGTCCATTTCTTCTGTGAGACTGGAGAATAACAGAGGCTCTATAAGGTGGCTGAGCGGATGCAATCAGATAGCTACAGGAAGCCCTCAGCCCAGAGCCTGGCATGGCCAGTGCAGAGGTGTCCGGCTGCTAACATCTTAGATAACACATAAGACAAGTACAGAGAACATTCTCAATCGATGGGTCCATTCAGTAGGTGGTAGTGGATGACAACCTGAATTTAGATCAAAGTATGGACGATTGATGCATAAGGGGAGATTAAATCAGCTGTAGAACATTCCTGAACTTAGGGAGGGAGGGATACCTAGGTTCTCACACCCCTGTGAAGACCCTGAAACAGAGCCTGGGGCACAAATGTTCCTGTTTGTACGTTAAGTAGAGTAAAAGAGAGGCTCTCTCTACGCACCATACACACACACCAGGAAATGACACAAAATGCTTCATACACAATAACCCCGCCCTCTATTTTTCCTCATCCACCGCCTCTCTCCCATATTTACTTGAGTTAATGAAAGGGATCTGATACACCAGATACTTCTACCTCCACATTTCAGGAACTAAGAAGTCCACCCTTGCCCCTTTTCGGTGTTCTGTGTCAACAGTTTGCATTAGAGTCACTATATTAATCTTACTTCTTTGGCGTGTTAAAATATTAATATGAAATGCTCCCAGTAAGCAGAGCAGTAATTTATTCAATGTTTTATTATGTTGATTACGAAAGTTCTCAAACACATAGAACAGCATTTGCCACCAGAAAACACGTTTTACTCTTTTCCTACAAGTCAGGTTCTGAGAGCTGGGGCAGGCAGAGTCTGCAGGTGGCCCAACACAAACTCCACTTGGTCAGGGAAAGCTGGATGGGGTCAGAGCAGGCCTCCCTGTGACAACTCTTAAATAACTCATCTGTTAAACCTAAAACAGGGGTCATTCTATTTACCCACAGATGTTGAGGTGGGTTCTGAAAAACCTTTTAATGATCTTTCGCGGACACGTCAATCACAGATGACCACTCACTTGGGAGCTAACTAGAATGTTCCATACACTCACCCTGTGAACCTAATGTTGCATGCTAGTAAACTTGGCCATCGGTGCCCTGTTGCTTCAGGTCACTGGGGCAGCTCCCTTCTGAAACGGGAGGAAGGGAGAAGGCATGCCCACAGATGTGTTTCTTCGTTCAGATCCTAACCTGCCAGAAAGCCCACAATCCTCTGGGCTCCCAGGCCACCTGCCCCAAGCCCTGGTATCCAGGATACCGCATGAAGCTGCTGCTCTTTTAGCAGGCCCTCACTAGCCAGACTAGAGTGGATGGCTGCAAGCTAATGAGTTGTGTACCCCAGCCAGGGAGAGGCCCTGTCACGTGGCTCTGGGATCAGGTCTGAGCACCACCGATTGCTGTGCACAGATCAATTTACCCGGGTCCCAGCAGCCTGCCTGGTGTCCTGTCAACCCGGGGTTTATTTGCTGACAATTATGGCCTTCACCTGGAAACCTTCATTGCTACTAGGGCTGATTCGAGGGTACCTAGAAATGAAAGGACGGCAAAGCTGATGGGTAAGCCAACTCTTTTCCTGGAGGATGGTAACAGGCAGTAGTAACCCACAGCCAGGTCAGACGTGTTGCTATGGACTGTCCTAGCTCAGCCAGCCACATGAATACCACTATTTACGTAGCACTTCAGATTTTCCCAAACGAGTACATCTTCTGTTATCCCACAGTAACCTATGAGATGTCAGGAAGGGAAGGTGGTATTGTTCTCATTCAACACCTGGGAAAACTGAGGCCCAGAGAGGTTAAGCCCAAGTTCAATTAACACGAAGCACTAGACCTAGAACTCAAGTCTTCTGGTGCCTGGGCAGCTGGGAAGATTCAAAAGGCCCCAGAGGGCCCCAGCTACGGGGATGCAATCCAGCCGTGACAAGCATCCCACAGGCCCTCTCTGTTGGAGTCAAGTGAGCTAACTACACTCTCCTGGCTGGGAGGGCGATGGCCTCTAAACGGATGGCAATCACTGCCACCAACAATTGGACAGAATGGTTAAGAGGCCAGCCAAGTCAGTTTACCAATACATTTCTTGGTTTATTCTCTATGCTAGAAATGGGAGTGTTTGAAGGGCAGCCCACCCATTCCCAAACAAAATCAAACTGTTTTTGTTGGACAGTTCTCTGTTAAGCGGCTATAAGCCGAATGCCATTAACCACAAAATGTAACCATAAAGGCCATAAACCCGACATTGTTAATTAATTAAATGCCTCATTAATTTTTTTTAAACATGATTTATTCAATTCATAGAAAATTTAACCATCACCACTAAACGCACAAGCATGTGGTTGCAGACTGGCCTTTTAGCCTAAGAAACAGAAGCCTTTTTACTGGGAGGGAAAGGGTTGTGTGTCTCTGGACACACAAGTCATCCATTTAACACAGAGGGTGTTTCTAAACCTCAAGAACCAGATTAACATGACATAAAGCTCAGGCAGCCTTTTTACTGCACATGGTATCGTTAGCTAAGCAGAAAATAACAAGGAAAGGCCAACTTCAGGAAAGCCCTCCCAGACATGTGCATTCAAACCACACCTTTACCCCTTTCACCGGGTTAAGCAAATTGTCCTTCAACTTTAAAAGGTTTAAATTGCCACATCTCCTGACCAGCCATCATCCTGACATTTCAAGTTCTGCCTAAAGAAATCCTAGAAAGTTGGGTTCAAAGTTGAAAGCTTTCATCTAGTAGTTAAATGTTCAGCATCAAGACTGGTGAGCTCTGCAATTTACATATTAAAATTTACATTTGAAGAAAACAGACAAACAAAACATCAAAAAAACCAAACAAACAAAAAGTTGTCCTGACATAAACATTCCTAAGGCTTCATGTGCCATGAAAGGCCTGGTAGCCGAAATAAAGATGGATCAAGTGCTCCTTGGTCCAGGCCTCAGACCCGCTGGCTCTATGAAAACCAAAAGGGAAACTTCCTGAGAGGGCCAACAAGGATCTGTTGAGATCTCTGGTCCCAAAGAGACAGGGGTGGAAAAGATGCCAAGATCAATGGCGAGGCCAGGAACCCTGAGATCCACCCCCCTGCCCTTCCATCCCCTCATCTCCAGCGTCTCCTGGGAGACCAGTCCATTTTCTCAACCAGGACTAGTAAACCACAACTAGCGAATGCTTGGCATGAGGGTTCCAGCTCAGTGCCACATGCAACATCTACTGCTCACAGGAAGCCAACTGGCTGCCACTTGGATTGCATGAGTTAACTACCAAATCTTCCCGAGTTCTCGCCAGGTAATCCAGAGATCTCCAGAAGGGACATGTTGACACAAACAGCACAACCAACAAACAAAAATACCCCCAAACTAAGAGAGCACTAGGGCTTCCAATGCCCTACCCACACAGTCATGCCTCAGGGGTGGAGGCAGTCACGCCTCAGGGGTGGAGGCAGTCACGCCTCAGGGGTGGAGGCAGTCACGCCTCAGGGGTGGAGGCAGTCACGCCACGAAGGACTTACTGCACAAAGGACAGTGGCACAGTGCTGGCCAGGCTGTGGGAGCCAGCGCTCCGGACAAATCCTATGAGCTCTCAGCCGAGCCCGTGCCAGCATGAGTCCTGCCACCCAGGCACTCATCCACACCTCCACACTCAGCCTGCTCAGCCGCATTTTATTTTCACCATTCAACTCCCAGAGGGCTGATGCCAGCATAAAAAAATGCCTTTGCCCTATGGGCTATTACATCACAATTTCAACTGACAAGCATGGTGGGGGAGCTGAACGGGGCAGAGGGAGTAATCTATCTCACAGAGGTTTGGAACTGTACAAAGGGCAATTGCAATGTGAGCCAGTCTGGGAGAGGAGTGGGATGAAGGGGGGTGGGGTGGGGAGGGGAGGTGGGGGGCTGGGCTTTGGAGCCAGACTGCTGGATTGCTACCTGTACAAGTCATCATTTAACCCCTCTGGTGCTCAGTTTCCTCATCTGAAAGTGGGATAATACTAGTTATTACCACATGAAAATGTGGAAAGGGTGAAATGAGTTACTTTAGATCATTCAGGCTTAGAAAGATATGAGATCTTTCTATCTATAATATATTGCCACAGCGGGCCGGCCGAGTGGTGCGATGGTTAAGAACTCGCTTGGGATGCCAGAGGGCCCCGGTTCGGATCCCACATATGAGGGCCAGTGACACTGCCCTCCACAGCTAAGATGCTGAACAACAGCTCAACCTGGAGCTGGGCTGCCATGAGTCGCCGGCTACGGCGTAGGCTGCAGTCCCTGTGGCAGTGGATTGCCATGGGCTACCATATGTAGCCAGCAGCCAGCGTGAGCGGCCAGCAGCCGCAGTGAGCGGCCGTCCAGAAGCCGGCGACTGATCTGCCTCGCCAGAGAAGAGCGCAATGATGGTGCCAACTTGGGCCAGTGAAGCAACGTCCTCCACAACTAGATTGAAGAACAAAACGACAGCAACTTGTCTGTTCCCCTTTCCCCAATTCCCCAGCACTGTTCCCATCCCCCAATTCCCCAATAAAAATCTTTTAAAAAAAAAGAAAGAAAGAAATTGCATTGTTTTAAATATATATATATATACATATATATATATATATATTGCCACAGCGATTCAGGCTATCGTCATCGGCAATGCTCGGTGCGGATATATGGGCAAGGGCAATGAGTTTGGGGCAAAGCCCAAGTCCCCCCTCCTCCCTCAGCCCTCAGGTTCCCTTGCTCAGGTCCTTCCCCCAACCCCTTCCTACCTGCACAGACGTTTCCTGCCCACAACCCAAAATAGAGCTAACAACTTCTCTCTCCCTTGCTAATCAGAATCCAAAAGGGCTCATTAAAATTCCCCCAGTCGCCAAGCCCTGGGTTATGTCAGATTTTATATCAGAGATAAGTGAGCGAGATGGGAGGATGCCAAGCAGCCTACCTGCCTGAACACGAACTGAACATCAGAGAGGCCTTTCTTTTCACACCGCGATTGAACAAGCTACCAAAGAGAAGGCAGTGGAGTGGGGCTGACACAAACATCCTGTGGGACACCCAGCCCAGTCCCGAAGTGGAGGACGCTGGGCTCTGAGTCTCATCTCAAGCTCAAGGAGCAGCAGCCTGTGGTTTCTGAATCCAGGGCACCCCCAAGGACACTCACCTCATAGCCAAGCCGGGCAGCACGCTGCAGGAGGGTCTCGCCGGCATTCTTATTGACAATAAGTCTCCGAGCTTCTGGGGGCATCGGGCGCGACTGGGTGGCCTCTGGAGGGGAACTTGAGCGTGACATCTGTGAGGACTGGGAAGCTGGTAGCAGTTGTTGCAAACGGTCAAAGGGTTTCTGCTCCTGCTTCGCTGGTGACAGATCGTAGTCGGAACTGGACTCAGGCCGCTTTCGGAATCTCCGGACGGTCACCTATCACAAAACCAAGCAGTGTACACATTTAAGGCCACCTTCCACAGCCGCGTCTTAACCTGAATTAAGAACCCAGTGGAGGGAGGCATGCTTTTCTTTCTTTTGGGGGAGGGAAGTTGGGGGCAGGGATTTCTTTTTATTGGTTTGAAACTTCACCACCACCCAGAAGACATTCCCCCTAGGAAGGAGGAGTGACAATTGGGGGAGGAGTCCAGGAAAAGGAAAGCTTTGTCCCCAAAAGCAGAGCTGCAGGCAGACAGGATGTGCCCAAGGGGAGGGAGAGGCAGCGAGACAAGGGGCCAGAGGTACCTTGCCATCAGTGTTCTCCACGTAGTAATCCCCAGTCAGCGACAAGCCCCGCCTGGGCTCCTGGGGGATCAAATGCTTGGTTTTGCACAGTCTCTTCCCGGATGGTTTCTCGCTGTTGTCGGTGTATTTCTGCAGCAGGGAGGCAGCCTGGCAATCCTCTTCTTCGTCTGTGCACAGCACATCTGTCTTCTGGCTTTCTTTAATTTTCTGATGTTTGGCAGGCGGCCTCGAGGCTGGTGTGCAGCTTGGCTGAGTCTGCTTTTTGCCGCTTGCATTGGTGGATGAAAGGCTCTTCATGGGCGGAGAGCCCGAGAACACAGGCAAGCCTAAATCCAGAGGGGGTGGCGGGTGGGGGGACGGAGAGAGGGGGAGAAGAAGCAGGCGTTACACAGTTGTAGCCAGTGTGGAGAGAAAAGCCCATTGTTAGCACTGATCACTGGAGCGGCTTCAGTTTTTAAAGATATACCAATTATGTTTTCAAAGCATTAATATTTTAATTACCCCACATTCAAACGGCAAATAGGTTAACCCACAAAATGCCAAGTGGCAAGTTTCTTCAAAGGCCCGGGACAAGAGGGCAGAAGCCAGCCCTTTGTGCTCTGTGCTCTTTCGCCCCCAACCCACTGGTCCTGGGTACTTAGGACCTGGTGAACAGACACAGGCCTGAAGCAGAAGCGAGGGCACTGGCGCGCCCCTTGGGTCACCCAGACCTCCTGCCCAGCCATAGGCTGAGTGAAAAACAGCGCAGGAAGTCCAGCGCCTTCCTCTCAGCTGCCCTCCTCACTGCACATTCCAGAAGTAAGTATGGAGGTTGGAAGGGCATCAATGAAAGAAGTCCCTGCCTGCCACCTTGTAGCCACTCATCTTCTATGGCACTCAGGTCGCCTCAAGAGCCCTTTCCCATAGGTGGGTGACCCCCACCCTCCAGAAGTAGGGCAGGCAGTCAGAGTGGCCTTCCGTGTACCTTGTTCATTGTCACTGGACTTGAGGGACTCTTCCGACCAGCTTCTGTTGCCTTTGGCCTCTGCCCTTTTCCGGCCGGGTTTCTCTTCGGAGGAGATGTTATTGCCTTGGGCAGTGATCTCAGGCTCAATAGCCTGGGTCACTTCCTTCCTGCCTTGCCGGCCAGGTTTGCTCTCTGCTGCTGACACCTGCTGCTCCCACCGTTCTCTAAGGTGCAGCAAGTGGCGTTGTTTTTTAGGATGGAGCCCTGTTAATTCAATGCACACCTTCAGGTTGGTCAGCTCATTATAATGTGGGTCTTCTAAGTGGTTAGAGGAATTGTTTGTCAATTCCCTCTCAGGCCAGTCATCTAATGGAGAAATAACTACACATTAATCAAAAAGCCCCTTGGGAGGGGGGAACAAACTGTCTTACCCATCACTAATGGGGGTGGGGGCGGGGCGGGGCATGGTCATGGTCTGGGTTGGAGATTCTCACCAAGTCTTGGGAGGGACCTATTTATCTTTGATCTTTCCTGCCTCTAGCTTTGGGGCAGGGAGGTGTGAATAGCTTCCCCAGGGCTCTAGGGTGGGACTGGAAACATCCACTGCCCCACCCTGTGACTTCCCCAGGGAGCCCTGCGGTAAGGGTGGGCAAGGGTGGGTGCTCTCTTGTCCACCCTCTTCCCCAGGAAGCCCTGAGGTAAGGGTGGGCAAGGGTGGGTGCTCTCTTGTCCACCCTCTTCCCCAGGAAGCCCTGAGGTAAGGGTGGGCAAGGGTGGGTGCTCTCTTGTCCACCCTCTTCCCCAGGAAGCCCTGAGGTAAGGGTGGGCAAGGGTGGGTGCTCTCTTGTCCACCCTCTTCCCCAGGAAGCCCTGAGGTAAGGGTGGGCAAGGGTGGGTGCTCTCTTGTCCACCCTCTTCCCCAGGAAGCCCTGCGGTAAGGGTGGGTGCTCTCTTGTCCACCTTCGGCTGCTAAGCAGGCAGCCAAAGTCGACCAAGCTCACCTTTGGCCACCCGTCTCCGCTTGGCTTTCAGCAGAGGATCCTCTGGCAGCTCCTCCACAGTGGTCTCAGTATGGGTACTGTCACCTGAGACTTTGCGCTTTCTGTCCAGCCGGAGGGTGGGGCTAGGCGGCATGTCCACAGTAGCCTGCTCGTTGGGTGGCTCAACCATGGGCTGCCTGTCCATGAAGTACTTCTCCACAGGCAGGTCTTTGTCCTCCGAGGTTTCGAAGGGGTCGTGTTTGTTTCCAGCACTATACTCACCTGGGGGAGGGGAGACAGTAACACAAAAATTAAGTTCCAAAGGTCACCACAAGAAAGGCAGGATTTGGGGATCAGGCGAGTCCTCCATGTCCAAGGTAATTTGCTACCAACAGGCCCTTCTGTGGAGACTGGGGGGGGGGGGTCTCACACACTGGAAGAACAAACCCCTCAGAAATAGCATGTCCCACAGGAAGGTCAGCTGAAGACCATCAGTATAAAAGCCGACAGTGAGGTGTCTATCACTCACAACTTTGTCTACCTTTTTAGAGTTGGGGCACGAGAGAATCAAGATGAGGCATTGACACTATCTTTTCAAAAAACAAAAAAACACATGGTGAAAGAATTCCCTGCCTGCTACAGCCTAGTCGGTTAACTTTGATTATGCTCAGGTCCCCTCCGGCGGCGCCCTTTCCCAGAGGATGGGTGACCCCGCAGCAAGATCCAACCAAGCCAGGGCTGACCCTCTCTGGCGACATTGGTTGAGGTCATTATTTTGAAATAAAAGGAAGGCTGGTGTGATAGCGACCAAATATCCCTTAAGTGTCATCTACAAAAGGGGTTAACACCAATGTTCACTTAGGCAACAGGGGAGACGATAAAGGAAGAGGGACAAGAGGGTGTTGGGAGGCAGGGAAGCTAGGAGACCAAGGGCACGCGGTGCATGCACAGGGTCAGTGGCAATGTCAAAGAACTCAACCTGATCACTGCACATCCCTCTGTCACCTTTCTCACACTCGTGGGGGGAGGGGAGGCGAGAACACATCACTGCAACCAAGGGGATGCTCCTATTTCCTGTCCAGGCAGAAAGCCCTCAAGGCCTTGGCACCTGGGGAATACCATGCACACCCACAAGCACGCAGTCACCCCACCTGGCACTCCTTCATGCTTTCCTTCCCATGCAAGCATCTAAGGACATTCCAAAACAAGACACCTCCCCGTTCCCGGTCAGGTATGTCTTTTCCACACTAGACCAGCACTTGCTAAACTGCTCACTCCAACACCACCTGCACCACTTCTGCTCCTTCCGCTCAACCTGATATCCACTTGGGGCCTTTCCTTAAATCGCCTCAGCCCAACATCTCTCCCTATTTTTGCTCTAGCCTAAGAAACAGCTCATCAACTGCTGTGCTGCTTGCATTTTTTTTCTAATACACAAATAATTCCATAGCCATCCTGTGTTCAGGTGATGTTCAGGTGTTCCCCCAAGATGACTCTGCACATCACCAGGGGAAGGCGTTTCGTATTGCAGAAACGCTGAGCTAAGTAAGCTGCCCGAGTCCATTTTCAGGTGAAATCATAAATATACTCTCATATGCTGATCCCATTCCTCTCCCTTTCCCCAGTCCACTTCAAATATCACCCCCCACCCCTTCTGACCAGCCCTGCTGAACCCCTGGTCAGCCTTCACTTAGGGGTTTTTCCCAGCTTTGAGTGGCAGTCAGTTTTGGGGACAAGTGTCATCCTGGCCTTGCCTAGCCTGTGCTCTTAATGGTGGAAGGAACCCATCCACCTCCTTCCCAAAGGCCACCCTCATATGCGACAGATGGGGCCACGTCTATTCTTGCAAAAGGATTGGTGGAGTTGCCCCAGCCATGCGGGTCTTGTGTCATGGCAGCGTCCCAACACAAAGCAGGTGGCCGCCGGAGGAAACCTGTAGCTCACCCAAACCTCTGGCTTTGCGGAGAGCGGCTGCAACTCTCACTCCGGCTGCTCTGTGACCCTCGTAACAGCTCTGGCAGTAACAGCACCAGTTTACAACTCGGCCCCTTCAGTTGTAAAGTGGGAAATATTACTGCAAGCCACCTCCCAGGGTGGGCTTCATAAACACAGGTCCAGCCGGCAAAGGCAAAGTGGGAGAAATCGCTTTAACAAAAGGACGCCAAGACTCTCAGACCAGCTGGAATTTTAGCCCTGATGTGTATGAAATTTTAGGATGTGAGCCCTACTCGTTACACCATTTCACTTCTCTGGTCCAATCAGCTGTCTAAGGGAGCCCTGTGGGAGAAGCTGGGGATCAGTGTGAGAATGTAAGAGCTGTCTTATGAGCCACCACGTGGAATTCTAGAATTAACTTTAAAGTGTACTCTCTCCCCATCCCCCACCTCTTAGGTAGGAAAGATGACATAGCGCCTTCCAGAGTCACAAACAGGCAGCAGCTTGGCTGTCATGGGGCCCCGCCCAGAATGGAGCTGCTCTGCCCACACCTGAGATGTCTCCCAATCGGATCACATCACTTCCATTTTACGTTTTAGCTCCAGGTCTTGGAGTCGCCTGAGTCTGTTAACAGTCCCGGCCCTGCCTAAAGAGGCATCTTTCTCAAGGAGATGGTTTTCCCCTTAAGTTTTTACCCTCACAGCAAACTTCCTAACAGTGAAGTTACTTTATATCTCACCCACCTGACCTTTTGCCACAGGGCCCACACTGCCCACCATAGAAAACCACCTGGAAGACAGGATCACTTGTTTCACAGGTGTTGGCAGGCAGTGACTGACTGGGGACCTTGTCTTCCTGCTCCTCATGGAACGAAAGTACCCCTACAAGATGAGCCCTATCTCCTCTGGGCTTCCCACCTGGTAAAGCTGCCTGGGTATGGAAGGCACCCCTTCATTTGCCAGGACGGAGCGCGCACCACACACATGCCTGCCATTCCGGCTCAGCCAGGGATGGTGCTCCTGTGCCTGACCACCTTCCAGGTGGTCCACTCCTGCCTTGTCACCAGAGGCTCTGCAGCATGATGTGTGTAGCTCCTCATCCCAAACTGAAATCACCCAGCCACATACAGTTTAGGTGCTGTCTTCCCCATTTCTCCAGAGGATGTTTTCCCAAACTATGTACATCCAACTCTTTCTCCAGCCCCCGAGCCTTACTCAGACCAGTAATAACCCTGAAGAACACCCACCCTGACTGCCCAAGATACACATGGACACCACCTACGGGCGAGAGACCAGGTCACATTCCTGCACACCTCCTGGAGGAGGCTATTCCAACCACTACCTACAGGATTACCCTTGAGGGCAAAGGAGATAGATGCAAACAGATTAAACAGAGTCCTGACCGTCATGCTCCGCCATTGTTGTTACTTTCGGTCCTTCTAAAAGTGGGAAGCCATGTGCCCTTGGTCACTCAATCTAAGCAGATGTGACTGTGGCTGTGCTGTTCGTGGTTTAACACTTGATCCCTGCAGTGTGGTCATATGACTCAGCACATACACCCCATAATTTATCATGATTATGCCATAGCATTACTTCACAGAAGCATTGCCATGGCAACATTTACAAGTCACTGTGGCAACAAAGAACCCTTATCACTGTGGCCCAGTGAGCCCTGAACAAGGTGGGAGGGTTACCCATGATTGCAGGTCCCTCCACCACAGGTAACTAGAGCACCCCCAGCAAAGGCCAAACCTTGTTAAAACCTACTCCCTCTACAGAAGAGGCCCAGGCAATTTCTTTTCCAAAGTCAAAGTAGTTTACAAAACACGCAGGTGCTTGGCCAGAAAAGAAGTTTCCTGAGCTAGGAGGTTTCGTGAAGCCCTTTGACTCAGGCTTCCTCCAGTTCCTGCCCAGGCATAGCCATCGAGCAGGTCCTGGGCCTGTCCCAGCCAAGTGGCCGGTGAGGGAGACGGTCAGTCACTTCATGCCAGAAAGAAGGGATTCATGCCTCCTTGTCCCTCCCCATCTTCAAAATGCCACTGATGGTTCTTATTAATAACCTTCCAAGTTTGAGGAACCTCGACTCATTTGTTGAACTCCTAAAATAAAACTTTCACTCAGCCACTCCTATCACAAAGAATAAATGAAAATCCTGGACATTGTGTTTTTAAGTTAATTCGCTTTTCTTAAGCAAGCCCCTCCCAACAAGATGCGCCCACCATCCTAGAAGCTCCTGATGCCTCTAGGAGTAGAAGGCTGCCTTGGAAGAGACAAGGCATCTGGAAAGCATCCTGTACCCTCTTTGTGACCCCTGCCTGCCCCAGCTCCCATGTGCTCAAAGCTCGGCTCTTGGCCACACTGACACTCATCAGAAGACAACCTGAGAAGGGAACCAATGTGGAGCAGAGCCCAAGCCCATGTAGGTTCAAGACCCAAGGGCCACAAAAGGACAAGGCCCATTAATTTGCAGCTGAATGGATCCAGCCCCTACTGGTCCCCTAGATGAGGAGGTGGCAGCAAGGACAACGGCTCCTCTAGGTTACTCTTAACCAACCACAAGCCAAAAGTCCCCAGGAAAATGGGGATGGTGACTCACCTCCTTTGTTGTCCCAGTCTTTAAAACTGAGCTTCTCATCTCCCCAACCCTTCTCCTGCCCTCAGTGGCCACTTAGGGCTTGTTGGGCCATGTCCTGGGTACTCCAGGAACAGACCTCGTTGGCCTGAGCTTGGAGGAGCTTAGGCAAAGGCTTTCTGAATCATCTAGGGCTCGGGCCCTGCTCCCCACTGGCCACACTGAGCTCTCGTCTCTAGGTTCAGCAGGAAAGACGGGGAAGGACACACACTTCTCTAGGAGGAAAGCTACAGTGAGGCCACTGAGATGCGACGGGCATGGGCCACCCTGGGTTAGGCCATATTACTGGAAAACCAGAGAAAAGGCAAGAAGACTTGAGGCTTCCTGGCTTCTTGCTCCCTTCCTCCAGCCTCCCTCACCATCCACCCAGCACGGAGAGGGAATCTAGCTCGCAGGCAGTTCCCCCTCCTCAGAGAAGCAGCTACCCATTAACTCGGCCTTGCCCACTTCTACCAGTTCTTCCCAAGAAACTTCCCCAAGAGCTGGCCTTCTGAGGCACCCCAGAAGGCAAGGGGCTGCATGCCTGCTGTGGGCATCAGGGAGCAGGAAAGCTTTCTTTGCTGCTTAACTCAAGAGCAACCTGGACTCTCCGTTATCCCATGTCAATCCCATGGGGTGGAGTAGTCAGGACACCTTTACTTCAGGTACATCAAGAATCCCTGTCACTCAGGTAAGGCTGCCACTGACGAGCTACAGAAACTCTCTTCTTCGAGACTAATGTAGAATAAACTGGTCCTGGTGTGGCCTACCCAGAATCCTGGCCACAGGCCTTTGTCTGACTTAAGCTGAGCTGGGAGTGAATGGGTGGGTGGGGAAGGGGGTTGTGCTCTAGGCAGCGAGAAGTGTGCTCTCCCGGACCACAAATTCTCCCAAACTCGATCAGACATCAATGAACTAAGTGTGCGTGGGAAGGTCAAACCTATGACGTCCAATGGCACATAGCTCGCAAACACACGCATCATCCTTGACTGTCCTGTTCTCAGGAGGATTTTGCACCCATTTTCTCAGTGTTCACCCAGACGCCCTAATTCACCATCACGAACAACGTCTCTGAGGGCCAGAGCATGCACATTTAAGAAACGAGGAGAAAAACCTTCTCCACTTGTTGCCAACACATCTTATCAGGCAAGGGGGTCTAATGAGCAAATCCCAAAGTCCACCACAGCGGGGGGGACAGCTGTTGGGACTGAAGAGCGACTTGAGGAAAGCACAAACTTGCTCACAGCATATTGCCTCCAAAGCCTAATATACTCTGTCTGGTGGGAAGAACCCCCTTCATTTATACAACGCTCTTGGATTGTGTTGTCGACTTCCAATGATGACAAACAAATCCGACACAGAACATAATTATGCTTATCTTTACGGTGCCTTTATCATCCTTCATCCATTTAAACAAAACCTCTGCCTTTGAAGGGAGAATACAAGTACTCTCCATTCCAGAGTGGGCTGTCACTGTGGGGGGTGGGGACAACCTCTGGCTGGAAGTGTCATTCCATGGCTACAAAAAAACTGTATCTGTTACCTGCTACAAAGCAGAACAGAGATGTGCCACATTTACACTTATGTCTCCCACTGCCATACTGTATATACTGTTAACCACAGAACCAATTTTAATCTGGGAAAGGAGATGTATCCCAGGAAATAATCTTTCTTAGGCGCCTCATTACTGGATGCTACAATGTTCCAAAGGACAATCACCCCTTCCCTCCATGGATGCCGAGAGCGGCCCATTCCTCTGAGCAGCCACTAACTTAACTAGACATTGGGCCATAGTAAGTGAATTGCTTCCTCTCACTTCCTCAGCTCCGGGAAGAGTCGCCCGTTTTCACCAATGTGGTACCACATACAAGCTGCCTGGGTTTACTTACATCTCTCATTGTCATTCTGGTCAGCAATGGCCTCCTCCAGGGCGACCGACTTTGGCTTTTTGTCCTGATTTCCTTTCAGCCTTTCCCAGTCGGCAGGGCTGAATTTGCACACCTCGGAGTCTTTGGTTGTTGGGTGGCCACCTTCTCTCTCTTTCATCTCCAACTCTGAGAAGCGCATCATTGCACGCTAGAAAAAGAACGGAGATGGAAAAAAAAAACACAACACCTTACCATAAAAGCTATTTCATTTGTCTTACCTTAAAGGAAAGTCTTTTCAAAGAAAAGTTTGCCCAAAACCAACCACAATTTATGATACAACTGAGATATTTTTAAATTTAACAGATAAAAATTTAAAAGTATCTATATATAAGTAGTCACACATTCTTTATTCATAAAGCCATATGTATAGATATATATGCGGTGTGTATGTATATCCATACATACACTATTGCATAGAGACAGACATTATCTTTTGAAGGTAAATAAAACAAAACAAACACAACGCAAAGAAAACAAAACAAAAACACAACAGAAAAGAAAACAAAATGCACAATGAATAAAGACGACCATGGCCCACAAACTTCCCTTTGTATATTTGGAAATGAAATTTAACTCAAAAGGTTTATGTAAGATTCTAGTAATAAAAATTTGAAGAACTGACCTCACAGTAAGCAGCGGGTAGACATAAAATACTGTCCTCTTGTAATCCTTCCATCTATGTAATTAAAATGGGCACTCAATGGATCATTTAGATAACTTCATCCATTTTTATAAGCATAAACTAAATTTTTTTCTTAACATTGCAAAAACAATTTGGCTTTATTTATCTTTTAATTAAAAGTAAAATATCTTAAGGAAATTCCTATACAACATCTATCATTCACTAGCAAGTTAAATACATACTCTATCCCTTTAAGCGAGTTTTTTTTTTTTGGTGAAAAAAAATTGCACGAATCCCACAGACATGCGGCTGCTACACACCTCCACCAAGTATCATGTAAGGCATTCTAAGCAGCACTTCTAGGTATATTTGTAAACGTACAGTAACGGCAGAGAAATCAAAGCAATTGATAGGTAAATGTCATGCAGTCTTTAGATAGCCTTCAAAATAATTAAAACTTCCGTTCATCAGTATTTGAGTGGAGTTCTCTTAAAATCTACAGAATAACTTAAAATAATCAGACACATGAACCTAAGTGCTACCACTTACATCCCCTTACTGGCCACATTTCATACATTTAAATTACCATAAGCTTCATTAACCATATCTGCTCAGTGTCCTGCCCTACCATACTCCCCCAGTCCTCTTTACACATTAAAAAAACTGACAACTGGTAAAATTACTGACATTTGGGTGGGGGGGGCTCACCTGCAATGCCCGCTGCTCCCGGCTGAGCTGACTGGAATCTGCATACAGTTCAGTAGTGACACACTTGAATCTGTCACCCACGTAACCAGCGGAGTTGGCGATTCTCTTTGCCAGCTTAGATGGCTTCGGTTTCAGCACTTTGCCATCATTTGATTCGGCCTCGTCAGCTCCATCTTTGGTATAGGTGGGGGTGACGTCCACACTCGGTGGGGCACCGCCGACACAAAATGGTTTGGGATCCTCTTGGGCTTTACCAAAAGTTACAGCAGGGCCATCACTCCCCAGACTTGGCTCCAGGAATGGAGTGGAGACTGGTATCCCCAGGTTCTCCTTGTTCGTTCCTGCTGGAACGTTCTCCTTGCTTAAGCTGAAGACTGACTGGCCTGGAGCCTGTTTGAAAGTATAGGCTTCGTGGAAGTCATTGATGCGCCCCAACTCTTCTCTCAGGGTGATGAAATCACGGTGTGGCTGCAGGGCCGGGTCAGCGGGGGGCTTGGTGGGCTCAGCGCTCTGGCCAACACTCTCAGCTGCAAAGCCAGGTTTGGACACGTTTGCATCAGTTTTAGCATCTGGCTCTTCCCGGAGGAGGTCTACATAGACAAGCTTGTCACTTTTGACAACAGTTTTCCCTTGATTCCAGCTCGGGCTGGGCTTTAGGTTCTTGTCGGCGGGGATGTCTGAATGTAACTTGGTGCTGTTAGCGTCCAACATGTCGGAAAAGCGGTTACGGAGGGTTGGGTCCTCATAGCGGGCTCTCTCATGAGAGCGGGACCTCCTCTCTGACTTCTCCTCTTTAGTGATCTCTATGGGAGTGTGAGGTATCAACATAGGATGCACCATGCTCAACCCCAGCGCATCTTGGTAAGTCACAAACTCTGGCCGGCCTGTGGGCAGCCCATAGGGCAGTCCAGGCTTGGGGGCAAGGTGCCCAGGAAAGAGACTGCCATTGGGCAACAAAACTGGGTGAGGGTAGACAGGTCCCTTGCCATGTAAGGAGAGGGGACTTATAGCAATGCCCTCAGGCGCTGGGTAAGGGAGGTAACTCCTGGGGTAGGGAATTGGTGGGGACCTGAATGCCTCATTTGGAGAGAGAAATATTGAGCTTGGCGGGAGGCCATTCTCGCTTGCTTTGAAGCTCGGTTCTGGGTTGCTGGCTTTGGCGCCCTTGCTGCTGGTGCTACCGCTGTGCTTGGCAGGCGTGGTTGGGGGCTGGCCCACGTGCTGAATGACGGATGGCGTGGTGTCCACAGAGCTCCTGCTGGTCTTGCTGCCATCTGCATTGGCATTTGGGGCTGGTGACGCGGAGGCTGGGCGGCCCGCGCTGGGTACTGCCCCCGAGACGTTAGTGACCACGGCGTCTGTGCCGCCCATACGGGGACACGAAGAGCTCCGCTGCTGTGGTATCGCCCAGTCCAAGGCCTTGTTTTTCAGTGGCATGGCTTTGCCATTGTTCTCTTCGTTGGGACTGGGTCCGGGCACCACCCAGGACGAGGGAGCCGTGCTAATGATTTCAGATCTATAGATAGCACAGCCGTTTCCTGGAGGAGATAAGGTTTCTTTTGGAATCTCGCTTCCAGACAGCACTAAGCCACTGGCAGCTCTGCTGTGCACCAGGACTGTAGGAGCCATCTTTTTCACGTGCTCTGCTTTGGAAGCGTCTACGTCCACCACTTTAGAAGACAAGTCCAGTGGCTTATCGGTGACGTCTTTGGTAATCGTCTGCTTCTCCAAGAGAGGAGGTGAACCGCCATCTTTCCTGTCTTGACCCGCTGTTTTCCGAGTGTGCCCGGGAACTGGCTGGGTACTTTCAGCCCCTTCCGGAGCCTTAGGATACTTGTTATTAGAAAGCCTCGCCACAGGGAACTCACTGCTGACCGACATGTATGGCTTTGACAGGGTGACGGAGGGCGAGGTGGAGATCCTGGCATAATGCTTGTGGAATTCGGAGTAGGTGTCTGCAGGAGGCTGGGAGGGAAGGTGGAGTCGGGGTGAAGGCCGAGGTGATGGGGGCAACAGGAGAGCCGCATCCCCCGGCAGGCCACTGGTGACCGGCTTCGCGGAGGGCACCCTAGGCTGCTTACTGTTCTGGATGTGGGGATAGGCATGGGAATCAACTGGGTTCCCAGGACTGACGCCCATCTTCCAGGGCAAGCTTTTGTCTGCACAGTGGACCAGAGGTGGGATGGCTGGAGAGGCCGAAGGCGTCGAGAGCCTCATGGGCGAAGCCAGGGACGACGGGATGTGGGGACTGACATAGTGAGGTGGTGGCAGGTAGAGAAAGCGCTCCCCATTGGTGCAGACCGGAGAATACAGCGGCTGGGCCAAGCTGTAGGACTGCTGAGGTAGCAAGGCCTTGTACATGTTCAGTGAATACTTATTTGGCGAGTCAAGGAAAGGATAGATAGCTGGCGTGGCACCCTCCATGTAAGGATTGACCCAGGGCAGCCGCAGGTAACTAGCACCATTGATGTTGAGAGGGCTCTGTTTGTCGCTGGCAGGCCTATCCAAGCCCAGTGTTTCTGCTGTGGGCACAGCACTTTTTTGTATTCCAGGTGGCGTTTTGTATATAGCACTGAAGCCATTTGGGGGTTTTCCAGAGACAGCGGAGGCCTCCACCGTCTCGGGTGTATTCGGTTTGAACTGCACCTCTGGGTTTCTTTCAGAAGAAAACCCAAGACCACCTAGAGTGCTTGTGGCAGCCTCCCGACCTTTCTCAGAGCCCAGTCCACACAAGCTAGAATAGACGATGTTGCCTGGGACACGCAGCCCTTCCCGGATCAGGCCAGTGCGGTCCATGCTCAGCGCTGCAAGGCCATCGATCCGATGGGCCGTGGTCGCATCCACCTTTGCAGAAGAACATGGGTGTTACTTAGGACATTCCTTCAAAGTGCCAGGCCCGTCCCAAAAAGAAACCTCAAACTAGCTCAAAATGACATCAACTTTAACATCTGAGCAGAAAGGGTTAAAAAGGATTCGCAGGGTCTCTACCCCCCCACCCCAATCCAAAACCCCTTGCTACCCGCCTTTCTCACCCCTGCTGAACTACCCTGAAAGCCTGAAAAATGTTGATCCCTTTAAACTTGAGGCCCACACATTAATTCAGTCATCTATTCACTCTGGAAAATTCACCTTCTCATCAAAAATTCTTTGCTGCAACTGAGACACACGAACTCCACTACTTTCAAGCACCACCACCCTCATGGGGGTCCAGAACAACACTAACCCTCCCTGGGCCTGCTGGGCTGGGGGCGGGGGCAGTGCTCACTGAGGTTTCTCTGGATGTATTTAACATAACAAGAAACAATCTTCAGTGGGACAGGAGGAACAGAGGACTTTAGCTGTCTCATTTCTAAATCAATCAAGAGGTCATGGGTCAAACTGTGGTTGCATCTTTTGACTTCCTCTCGCTGGTGTCTGAAGGAGGTTCTGTGTTTTCTAGTTTACTGGAAAGGTAAGCCCTAAGGATCTACTTGGAGGCTGGAAATTGAACCAGCTGGGAGCATTGATGTGGCATGTAGCTTAGCGAAGAAAAGGCGGCACATATCCCACCAGTCACTAGGGCACGTGGACAGAAATGGCAAGTATGTCCAAAAGAGTACGTGGCAAAGAACCTGAGGTGGGGAGAGCTTAGGTGAGGGCCCTGTCCTGCCCCTGCAAAGCCCTTTAATGGTATGCAAATTAATGCACGATTGATTACAGATCACTGAGATTCAGACAGCACATCAACAGAAGCCCGTTCATCTCTTACCACGTTGTGGTTCAAGGGATTTTCTTCCCTTAGTTCCAGTCTGGCCTTTGAAGCGTCACCATCATTTACAGGAATTTTCCTATTTAAAAGGACACACCAACTTCATGAAAGCATTCCTCACTTAATCCATCTTTCATAGATCACCCCCAGAACAGACCAGTTTCTAATAACTTCATTTTTTACAACTGCCCTTAAAAAAAAAAAACTCCTCCCCAATGGCCCATATTGAAAGTTGTCCCCAAATGGTGATTCAACTGGACTGAGAAAAACAAAGGCAGGCCAACAAGGACGTGAAATCACAAATATGACCCTGAGTTGGGTAAGCCACAAATTAGGCACCACTCCCCCAGCACAATGTTTTCTGCAGAATGCCAAGTAGGCCAAACTGGACTCTGCTGTCCTAGATGACCCTTATAACTTCTACCTGAAGACAGACATTAAATTATACAATGGCAGAAGACCAAAGCAGGGAACACAAGGCAGGAGTCTACTGTCTGGCCACATCAACCACTTCTGTTACCTACAAGGGCAGGTTTTCTTTTTTTTTTTTTAAGATTTTTATTGGGGAATTAGGGGGATAGGAACAGTGCTGGGGAATGGGGGGAAGGGGAACAGACAAGTTGCTGTTGTTTTGTTCTTCAGTGTAGTTGTGGAGGATGTCGCTTCACTGGCCCAAGTTGGCACCATCACTGCGCTCTTCCTGGGTGAGGCAGATCAGTCGCCGGCTTCTGGATGGCCACTCACTGCGGCTGCTGGCCGCTCACGCTGGCTGCCGGCCACACATGGCAGCCCATGGCAACCCACTGCCACAGGGACTGCAGCCTAGACCATCGCCGGCAACCCACAGCAGCCCAGCTCCAGGTTGAGCTGCCGTCCAGCATCTCAGCTGCAGAGGGCAGCGTCACTGGCCCTCACATGTGGGATCCGAACCGGGGCCCTCTGGCATCCCAAGCCAGCTCCCAACCATCGCGCCACTCGGCCGGCCCCAAGGGCAGGTTTTCAAAACTATTTCCCTAAGTAAGGTACCATGTCCTCTGAAACTGTTTGTGGTGATAATGAAGCCATATTTAACTGCCTTTATCAAAATGATGGGGAATACACATTAATATCATACAAATGTCAGCCTCTCCAGGCTCCAGAGGAAGCCACACATCTGTGCCAGGCTGCTGCGGCTGCCCTGGGACTCGTTATCAGAGAGCATCGATAAAGAAAGCGCCTGGTGCCAACTTCCAAATGCCCAGGATAAAATTGCTGACAAGCAGCAGAACAAAGTTTCATCATTACCCCCAAAGAGCAGCTTCAATCATCTACTGCTTAGCTGCCTCTACCCCACACTCCAAAATTACTGATTAGGAAACATAACAGAGCTGTCAGGTGACTGAAACCAGGAGCCAATGGCCTTGCCGAATGGGCGGCAGAGGACATCGAGAAACCCTGGGCTTAAATGAAGTAAAGGGTGGCTATCTCCCCAGTTATTACTGAGCAAACTATTTGTTTTAAAAGCACATCGAATGCCGATCCACCTGGGCCCACACTCTTGACATTTAGAGTTAAAGCAGCATATAGACTGGGATTAATTCTCCTTCATAAATATGAAATAATAAATTAAGGACGAAAGTGCACTGAAAGGCCGCTTTAGGGGCTAATCTTTTAAAGGGCGGCAATGCTTCGCTGAGCTGGGTTGCCTGTTAAAACTGTAAATCAAGGGCCGCCAGTGAGGCGGGAGATCTCTTCCCCACCCCCTTTGTGCCCATTCTGGCTGTGAGAAGGTGAGGGGGAACTTGGCTCTGCTCAAGGGCGGGGCAGGGGGGAGGGGTAGGGGGCAGATCCTTGCGTTCTCTCCCCAGGCCTCCGCCAGACAGGCACATTCACCTGTCTTCGTTGATCCCACACATGCGGACCCTCTCGCTGTTCATCCAGCTGTGAACGTTCCCATACAGGGGGGTTGCTGAAAGCATGTCGTCTTCTTGGATGGCAGCTTTTCTTCAAGCGTCTAGTCTGTTGAAAACAACAACAAAATCCCAGGAGGTTGAATAAAGAAGAGCCAAGCAGGAAAGGAGAGAAGCCCTCTTTCTAGGCAATTCACACAGAACGCAGACTTGGGGAGGCCACAAATGAAGGCACAGACTGGACCTAAAGGTCCGGGAAGGGAAGAGGGTTAAAGCGCCAACCTCCCCACCATCCAAGGTATAGCCCGCTGCCCACTGGTGGGCCTCGCTTCCCCTGTCCCAGCCTTTGGAGAAACTATACTTGGAAAAAACGGTGCTGGATCCCAGGGAGCCCCACCCTGATACTTCTTGGGGCTGAAAGGATCAGAACGGATGGAAGGCATAACAGTCAGGTATGGCCCACACCATCATGCGTTTCCAGGGCTGTGGGTATGTGCGCCTTACAGCTCCGGGGTTAAAAAGAGTTGGTGGGCTGGTGAGCAGCCCCACCCCAGCCCTAGATTAGATTAAGCACAGAACCAGGGTGGTTTGGCCTGGGAGCTGCAGAGGGAGGCGGCTGAGTAATTCAATGACGCTTGCTCGCTAGGGACAAGAAATCATTAGCGAGCGCAGAAGTCTTAGCAGCCCAGTCGGCTAGGCTGCCAGCCGCTGGCACACTGGCACTCTGGGAGTGGCCAAAAGCCACCCATTTTCCACCTACCGGGAGGCAGAGGCTGCCAGGCAGAGGAGGGGAGAGTACCTCTCCCCCACCCACACACACTTCCTTACCTTCTCTGCCCACCACCCCCACCCACATCACATTCTAGTTTGCTGCATGAGTGAAGGGTCAGGACAAGCTGCATTTTATTAACAGGATTATCACGGCGCATGATTTATCCTCGTGCAGGATTTTAATTGCTCTTTGGAGGTTGAGCCGTTTCTTTTGACTGCGCTTCAGCCCATATCCTGCTGTTAAATGCTGGGTTAATAAGTAGGGGAGCCTTTAATGCCTGGGACCGATGGCCCTGGGCAATTCCCTGCTCACAATCCCATCCCCAGCTCCCTTGTCCGGACAGGCCACTGCATCTTTACCAGGGGACCCAAACCCGAATGTGAAATCATCAGCGTGCAGCTAGATCATCAGGGGAACTTTTCTTTCTCCTCCTCCCTCACACACCCACCCACACAGTTTCCGAAAACCCAAATGTTCCCTAAGTCGACACATTTCCTTTGTTAGCAGGAAAAAATATGCAAATGCTCGTTTTTAACACTTTAGCACACAAGCAGACTGCCAGGTCTTGCCTGGGTTGGAGGCACCAGGTCCAGGGACTCTTTCTGAGAGTCTTGAGAGGGTGAAGGGTGTGTGTGTGTGGGGGGGGGGACACCTGAGAGACCTGAATCCGAAAGCCAGGCCGTCCGTCCTTGGGCATTTCTTTGTCCTAACTAGGCCTTTTGTCCACCAGCATCTCCCATCAGCCCCTACACACAGAACACAGTCTGTTACTCAAGAGCCACAGGGACAGACACACCGCACACAGTCAGAGCTCAACAATGAAGCTACAGAAGGAAAGACGAGGCAGACATTTGCCGAGTGTGGCAGGCCTGGTGGGGTTCTGAAGGAGCTTTCTCTGGGAAGCGTCTTTCTTCACACAGACTGGGGTGTTTCCAATGCGAGAGCCATAGTGCCCCCAAAAGACAGACTTGGGTGTTGAGGAAGGTTCGGTGGGGACTCATGGCCTTTTCTTCCATCTTCCAAATATATAAATCAAGTTGGGGGGAAGCTACCACTTGTGCTGGCCCGACCACCAGGGCACACTCAATGGAGTGTTCCCTCCCTAACCTGCCGCCCCCTTCTAACAAAAGGAAGGCATTCTGGGTGGCCTAATGTCGAAGGAAGAGCAACATTCCTTGGTGCAAGTGTCCTGGTCCTTGGCTGCAGCCGTGGGACCATACGATACCATCCCCTAGCTGTGTGTCATGATGAAATGTAGAAATTACGTGAGGAGCCAAAGGGTCACTCAAGCCAACCTCTAAGAAAAGGATGCGGGGAGAAGAAAGTGTGTGCCTACAAAACCTCCATCTTCCGGTGTCCCAGTCTTCAAAAGCGGCCTCCCCTTAAACTAGCCCTTCCCATACACCTTCTTTCGTAGTCCCTTTGTAACAAGGATCTCCAAGCACCCGACTGAGGAAATCAGAAGGGTGCTGCCTCAATTCATCCTACTGAGCCCCCTCCCTTTCAAAGGGCTTTTCATTAGAAAGGGCAGCCTGGACTTAGCGGAAAGGTGAAATGTAGTTTAGAGACATCTGGAACCACTGGGTGCTTTCAAAGCTTCTCTCCTTCTCCAGGGCTTATCCTGTGGGGTTTTCAATATTAATGCTGCACAGATAAATGACACCAGGCGTCAGAATGAAGTGTTCTCACATGCACAGGGTCAGATGGAGTGTTGAGGCCCAGAGCTCGATTCAGTGTCATCTGGGTGTGTGTGTGTTGGGAGGGGGGAAGTAGAGGGATACGCAGGGCTGAACATGAAGAAGCAGGAAGGGGGGGGGTGTACGTTGTTGGATCCTGCTGACTACAAACACGCACACGCACACTTATAATCTTTAGCTGCCCCATGAACTTTTTGTGAACTGTTTAAAAGTGGAGGTCTGTTGAACAAACAGCGGCGCCACTGCCAGCCATAATTTCATTGCAACAAGCTAAAGACTTTTAACTCTTCAGGTTCCTGGCCAAAGATGGAGCTGAGTGGAAAGGGCCAATGAACAACGGCCCTGACTGGCACGAGGCCCTTCACCAGGGCGACAAACAAGAGCAGCCCAAATCCCTGGCAGGAACATCCTCAAGCAAAGGCCACTCTGTGTACACCCACCATTACTGAAGATTGGGCACTCCCCTCCCCCACCTCTCTGGGATGTAATACTAAATAGGACAGTGGGGGTATGAAACCAAAAGACACCGAGATCTGGTGACACTCATCCCACTCCACTTCTAGAAGCGGCTGTTGAAATAATTGGGGCTTTTTAAAAAAAAAACTCTAAGGGAAGTGCTTCAAAACTGGCTTCTCTGACCCTTGGCCGTGGGACACAGTGGAGAGGGCAATGATGTGACTTGGATGACAAACAGGGCAGGCACTTTGCTGATATATATAAGAGGCTCATTTGCTCTTATTTCTCAACACCCCCCCCCATTTCTTCCACAGGCAGGCTATACTTCTAGAAGCGCCAAGATGTGTGAAGTCACTCAAGAAAAGCACTTTACAAGCACCAACCTGTTTGCACTGTGAGCTCTGTAGCTATACCTTCACTCTGGGGTTTAACCCTTTTTTCCAGTAGTGGAGAGCAGGGGGCTAGGATGCGGGATAAGAATGAAGAAGGAAGGTGGCTGAGAGAAGAGGTCAGACAGGGAGGCGGAGGAGAGTCTGCTTTCTAAAGAACAGATCGGAATTGTACTGGCTGCCTGCTAAAACACCAGTTCCGGGGAGAGATCTGGCTAGAAAAATGCAGACACACACCGGGGGGTCTCTACCTCTCAGTTCGGCGGTAACTGAAAGCACAGGAGAGCTTGGGTCTCCCTTGACAGACTTGGGCAGTCATCTGCTTTGGAAGTCAAGAGCGATGATTAGTATCTGAGCTTGGCCTGGACACTGGGGAAAAGGACCTGATTGGCAGAAAGAGGCCAGAGGGACCAAGATTAGGAGCTGTCACCCCAACCTTAGCATCCCTGAGAAGGGGCACCTCTGCTCTTTGTGAAGACATGTCGGGGCACATGGGCCCCAAGCAGCACCCACCACCACCATGTCGCCTATTCCTCATGGCAGGAATATACCATTATAGACTGAGGAAAAGGAGAGAATGGTTTTTTTCTTTAAAGGCGAGTTAGCCTGGCAGACAACAAAGAGCAGGTTGAAAAGGAAGGTGCAGTGACTCTGAGAGGCTGGGATGAGTGAAGGGAGGGGACGCAGCACCAGGCCACTTTCTACTGCCTCCACCCTTAAGGTGCCAATCGGTTCAAGTCTGCACAGCACGCTTGTCAAATGGCACGGACATGGAAAGCATCACCACCAAACCATCCCAACCCCCACACTGCACACAAGCACTTAATGTGCCTTTTCCTCAGGTCTCTTTCACCAGGAACCCTTGCCCAATCAGACAATGATCTCGTCAGTGACCAAGAAGGCCTGGACAGGTCTATGGGAGCTTCTGGCTCAGAAGGCAGAGCAGGCATCAGGGATCCCAGCCAGTGTGCAGTGGGCTGGGGACCTCTTTGAGGGAAGGGGTCTCCCTCACTGACCGGCTGGTTCTCTGAAGAACATGTGAAAATGTGGTCACCACATCCTTCCAAGCTCTCACCCTCACGCACGGTGTGTCTCTGGGCAGGTGGCCGAACCTCTTCAACCTTGGTTCCCTCATCTGTAAATATTTGGCACCATGTTTTCCAGAGGATTAAACTGCACTATGGACTTGAGTTTCGCCTGGCAATAGCTGGTACAGGCCACGTTTAACCCCATTAAACAGCATCTGACTCCACTAAACATACTGTGTAATAAACCCCAGAATTGCTGCATAGTTTCTTTGTGGCAGTGAGAAGGCTGAGGCAAGGACACAGAGGGGGCCAGGCCAGGGAGGAGTGACCTTCAGCAGAGTTCTGTGGATTTCATCGAAGCCCGAAGCTAACCACGCGGGAGCCCTTCCTGGGGCTGCTCCAAGTGCAGACTGAGTCACGCACAGCGGCACTTCTCTACTGGTGTCAAAGAAGTGTGTGTGTGTGGAGGGGTGGGGGAGTGGGGGGTGTGAAAAAGTTATTTTAGGAAGAGGGGGTTGTGTGGGGGTGGGAGATGAGAAAAGCTCTTCCGGATGTACAGTGTTGGGTCAGGTCCTCCTGAGCTGCTTTCCCTGTGTGTATAGCATCAGGGAGTGGGGGACCCCGAGGCTGCACCCCCTACACCCCCATTTGGCTGAGGGAGGTCTCTCCTCCTGCAGTACCTGGGTGTTGGGAGGAATGATCCAGCTTGTCCAGCCATGGCCATTGCTTCTGGGGGCGTCCCCATGCCCCAAGTTTTGCATTAGTAACAGACTGAGCTGGGGGGGGGGCAGGACAGACAGGAGGTTGGGGAACTCGCTGGGTCCTGACCTCTGTGAGCGACCATAACCTTCCCTGCCTCCTCCCAGGGCGCCTGGGTCAGAGCAGAGAGCCACTTGGGTCCTTCGGGAGTGAACTTGGCTCTGAGCAGCAGCAGCAGTGAGAGCAGAGGAGGGGCACCCCCTCCCCCGCCTCAGCCCCAGCGCGGATCAGTCGGCAACAAAGGGATTTTCTCTCCCACCACACACACCCGGGTGGCTCTGGGTCTGCACCTCCTCACTGCACAGCTCCGGGACTGGCCTTCCAGAAACCCCTCAATCCAGAGCCAGTTAACACTAGTTCCCCCACCCACCCCTCTCCTCTGTGGTTCCCTTTCCCGAGCCCCCCGCCACACCTTCTGTCCCACCCAGAGTCTCTGACAAAAAGCAACTTTGGGTGGGCGCACGCACGGGGAACCAGGGTGTGCTGCCAGCCAAGCCCACCCAGGGAACGGGTACTGCACACCCCTCCTGCAATCATCCTGGGCTCCCCTTCCGACCAGACTGGAGCATTGCTCTCCGTGGGCTCCCCCCACACACACACACACACACAATGCAGGCCAAGTGTAATCAACTGTAAAGAGGGGGTGGGGGGACACCAGCAAGGATTGACCAGGTGACTCATTGCCCAACCCAGGCTGGCGGCCATGCATCCCCCACCCCACCCCACCCCAGGCAGAGCTATGGCCACAGGTCAGCTCAGGGACCAATGCCCAGACACTTCCCCTTCCCCATCAGTCCAGGCCACTGCTCAGGCTTTTTGTTCCTTTCACTTTCTTTTATGGTTGTGCCACACGCAACTACGTGTGAATGGCAGGGGGGGGCATGCTTGGAAGCTGGTGTCCCTCCCCAACAGGAGGAGGCCCAGGACAGAAAACCTAGGTTGAGTGCAATTAATCACCCTTACTCCCCTCTCCCTCCCCCCAAAATCCCACACCCTCTTCTGTCTAGTCTCTAGAGCTGGGTTCCCACTGGGCGTCTACACAACCTGGGGGCAAATCCAGAATAAACGTTCCACACAACTCCAGAGGGAGTGTCAATGCACCAGTAGTCTCCACCACAGCTTTGCAGTTATAAAATACACTTAATACCCCCCTCGCGCTCCCCCCGCCCCCCCCCCCCGCAAGGAACAAGCTATACCATAAGGCTATTAACAACAGCTATCATTAGTACACACAGGAAGCACAAAGGAACTTTTTATGAATAAAAGATACATAAAACACAGGGGGCCCTGCGGTCTGCACCCGCGTTCCATGCTGATTGTGAGCCGTGTGGGGGTCTCGGGAAGGCTGGGGATGACGGTCAGAGGAGGAGCGGGGCACCCACTTTCTTTACAAGGAACAATGGGAACCCCATGTCTGCTACTCAATCTTGGAACTCAGAACACCCCAAACAAAGGTGTGGAACAAGTGCGGCATAGATGGGGCCCCGTGAATTTTTTTGGCTGTTCAGAGCTTAATTACTCCTCCTTGATCCGTGGGACTAGACACGACACCGCCAAGGTTAAAATGCCCCGAACAGCGCCGAGCAGATGTGAGCGAGCTGGCAGACGCGCAAATGAGGCCTGCCTCGGAGCACGATAACAAGTGACTAATACATTGCATATCGTTGAAAGAAAATTATTTTTCTCTAATTTGCATTTGCTTGGGGGAAAAAAAAGCCAACCAGAGTCCCTCCTCACAAGCACGGAGTCTAATCCTGGAAATACAGCCCGGCTGCTTTAAGAGAGCTGGAAGGAGGGAAAGACTGCCAGTGTTTTGGCGTTGCGGGCTTGTTTATCTTTCCGCCTTTCCTCCAAGGCGAAACTCGTTTTGCAAGCAACATTCCTACAGAAAATGGCACACGTCATAAAAAGAGACCAATTTATAGAACTGGCACCGAAGTTCATGTATCACTCCAGAAGCATCTCCCAGCTCCCCACTAGGGAACCCAACTAGATATAGAAGTCCACATTAAAACTCAGAGGGGAGACCTGGTTTGGGTGGGTGGGTGGTGGGTGGGGGGGATTCAATGTGCAGACATCCTGCAGGCTGTACACCCAGGAACCAAGCAAAGTCACACAGAAAAGGTCAGGATATAGAATTAAGTTAGCTCTAAAAGACCCTCCCCTCCAAACCCTAGGGGCCAGGGCTGCGAAGAAGGCTTCAACCTTGGGATGGGGTGGGGAGCTAGTTTTACACCCAGCTTGTCCCAGGACAACCCAGAGGCAGACCCACCTTCCTGGTCATCCATGCATTTCCAGGACTGGCCCGAGTGGGTGAACTGCTGCCACCAACTGCTCTCCCTCCCACCCCCGCGCCTCCCCGTAGTGCCTGGCAGGAGACCAGGAACTCAGAAAAGGCCTGTGGCTGTGGACCTCTAGTAGATTAAGTCACAGAGCGGGGTGGCGCTGTGGGCAGACCTGAGGACTTCACCTCTGAGTCCCTGCAGCTAAAGGCAAAGACCCTCTTGAAAACGGGCAGGCTTAGGAGGGAAGGTTAAGGGGACGTGGATAATCAGAACCCAAGCTGCACTCCTCCCACCCAACATAGCCCCCTCTGGGTCCCAAACCCACCCACTTGGATTTCCAATCAGGGGAAAGGAAACGGTCCACATAGCGCCTGCCTGTCTTTCTAATTTGTCAAATAAACGGGGCCGTTTCAGAGGGGAACAACGGTCTTCAGAGCCTCTGCAATTTCCAGAAAGCCTTCAGTTAATAATACATTCTTTCCAACAAGCTTGCTTAGGGCTGAAAGTTATTTCCCCCAAATCTTAAAAATCCTGTCACAAGCGGCTAAGGACCTAGGTCCACAGATCCTGGCCAAACCCCTCCAGACAGGGACACTCATGACCCCACGAGCGCTTCTCTCTCCACCTCTGCCTAACAAGCTCCCTAAAGCACAACACGCAAACCATCCTGCACCTCCACCCCAATCCTGAGAGCCAGACGTGTGTGTTGGGGTAGGGGAGGGGGGAGGTTGCTGCTGAGCTTTCTCTCATCTGAGGACGCACTCTGGCCAGAAAGTGGTGGCCACCTCTGCAGCTCTCAGAGGGCCTGCATAGTGTGCGCTTTGTGTAAGTGCCGAGGAGGCGCAGCGCTGCTCGTGCACCAACAGCTGTCACATTATTTGCACTCGCTGTAAACAGCCTTCACATTCCCCCCTTACCACATAGTTAAAGCCAGACTAACAATCCACAGTTCGAGATCAAACCAACAACAGCAGCATTGTGTCTGCCTCTGCGGCCTTCGCACCAAGCCCAGCAGCTGGCAGGTTTCTCCGGAACAAGGGACCCCCCCCTCCCCCCACCCCTCCAGGCTCAGCCAAGGCTAGCCAAGGCAGTATGCGGTTGTCGCTGACTATTGTCAAAGCAAAAGAGCACAGCCATTTCACCGAGGTTTTGGTGTGGTTTATCAGCCTGCTCCCAGAGTTTTCTCTTCCTGGTGGCTTGGGAAAGCACCCCTCCCCCAATTCCTCAGCTGGGAATAAAGGTTGTTCAGACTCCAGGGGTAGATTTCCATGCTCAGCAAAGCATGGGCTGGTCTGCATGGGTCATGCTTGCCTGGGGTCTGGGCAGGGAGGCCTGCAGCTCTCCTGCCATGTCACAGGGTTCAAGCAGCTCTGCACTTTCTGCAGCCCCTTGTGTTTCGGAAATCGTCCAACTCCCTGAATACTTACTGGCCGCCCCACTGATCAAAATGTCTCCTTTATGATTTTTGGTTAAGTCGAACATTTCCATAATCGTCATTATTAGCGCAAATTACACGCCTAATCGGTCCTTAAATAGATTTTAATTAAATAATCATACAAGGCTCATTTTATGACTTAAGAAAGGCATTACTTTTCGTTATAAACTTTCCACCAGGATATAGAATAACGATAGCAGACAAATACTTATTCTTTGAAAATCACCAATAACTGATGGGCAGAGTATCATGAAACAGACCCGGTTTCACCTTCTGGGATCTGTGGTTGCCCAGGTATACCACATCTGCACAACTTTCCTCCTGAGAAGGGTGAGGGGATATCTTCCTCCAAAGCATTACTTCTGTCTTCTCTTTGGGGCCAAAAGAAACCAACCCCAAATGCTACTTTTCCTTCCCCATCTGATAGATTTCTCCAGCTAGAAGACTCCCCTCCCCTAGAGCCCACTCCTCCCCACCCCCAGCCATTTTCTACCCCTCAGTCTGCTAAGAGTCTGGGTGCAAAGCAAGCAGGCTGTGCTGCGCTTGTTAAATGCTGTGTAAAATGCTGTTAATAAAATAATAAATACAAAGGGTAGAGGCTGCTGGTTCCACGGGTGTTTTGACTGGCAATGCCTTGGCACTTGTCATGTGTTTATGGGAGGGCAGACAATTCGAGGATTTACGTAGTTTGGACATTTCTGTACTTCATTCATTCTTTCCTAAATGACCTAGGCCTAGAGCTATTTCAAGTTTGCATTTGTACAGAACTGTCAAATGCCTAAGAGTTTCTCTAATTAAACCAAGTTTCATACCAAAGCTGGAAAATACATACTCTCAGACTCGCCTCATTCCACCTCAGCTTCTGTTACTTGAAAAAACAAACAGACCCTCAACAGCAACCCCCTGTCTTCGCTCTCCCCACCTCCACCCCCCCTTCAGGGGGCACCCAGGGCAAATGTTAAGGTGTCTTCAGATGACAGGCAAGGCCCGGGCTATACACCGTGGAAATCACCACAGTTAGGCACATCTTGGTCATGCTATACCCTCTAAAATAGTGAGCTAAGATGGGGGAAAACTGCTGGCCTGGTAAAACCCACTGTTCACGAAACAATGTCAGCAAAGGCTGGAAGGCATTCTTTAGAGAGGGACCAGGGATTCGTGCCTACTGAAGCTCTTTCAGCACAAAGGCTTTTAGGGGAAGAAGGGAAAAGGGGGGGGGGTGGAGAGGAGGAGAGAAAGGGAGGGCTCCTGTTTCAGAGCAGGCATCCCCTGAGAGTCAAGAACCAAGTGTAGCTTCAATCAAACGCTGACTTCCCCTCTGGGAGTTGAGTAGGAAACCTGATCACAGTAGCTTACTACCGGCCGGGACCCATACAGGTCTGGTTTTCTTCTCATGCTAGTAATTTTTTTAAATACATATCGATATAAAAGAAGCAATCCCTGGCAGACTTTATTGAAAACCACACTGAGCCCTCATAACATCCGGACTTAATCCCTATCAAACAAACCACAGCACCTCTGGCCTTTGCAGCAGGCCACCCCCTTTCACCTCTTCCAACCAGGTCTCTCCCTTCCAGCCACTGCTGTTCCCTCCCCCCAAAGAATGGAAAGACTCGCCAAAGAGCACCCAGATACCGGTTCTGGAATCAATTCCTAACCATCTAATGATCCCACTTAGGGGGGGAAAAAAACCAAGTCCTTTCATATGGAACCCTTTAAAACGCAGAACGCAAAGAACTGTAACAAAGGGAGAGAGAACTCAGGGAGGTGGAGCTGGAGAAATATCCTTGGGGATACCCTGGGAGGGGAACTTAACCTACCTCCTTAGTCCCCAGACTCTGGACTCAGGGGGTCTCCGGGGCCGTGGGGACTGGAGGAGCAACCCATAGGAACATTGACCAGTCATTCAAAGCAGTCACTAATCCTCAGGGGCCTACTATGTGCCAAGTATTCTTCTTTGATCCTAAGGTGGATAATTATTCCCAGTCTTACAAATGAAGAAACTTACTGAGGCTCAGAGGCCATAAATAACTTGCCCCCAAGGTCACACAGCTAGTAAAAATGGGCCACGGTCAAACTCAGTCCTGGAGTTGCGGAGAGGAGCCAATTATTGGTCTAATTGTGCCATTTGAAATCCCCTAGAAGATGGGAAGGCTTCCTTAGGCCTTGTTACTCAACTCCAGGGTAAAAGGATAACCTTTAACACCTAGGCAATTTGGTCCACAAGGAGCCTGGAACCCAGGTGCTCCTACACCTAGTCATCTTGCAGGGTATTTGAAGTCTTATGCAACGCCCCCTCTCCCAATCTCCCGACATTGGAATACCCTGGTGCGAGGCCAGGGCTCCAACAAGGCTCCACCTCCTCCTCCTCCTCCAGGAGCCCAGATATAGGCAGGGGCAGTAGGTAGGTGGCTACTCTCAGGTCTCTGCAAAAAGTGCTGACTCCTGGCACCAGAACTCGCCTTGCCACCCTTGTTTTGCCACATAGAGCAATAAGTCAAATTATCTAGATAGAGCAAGAGCCTTTTGTAAAGAATGCCTACACCTTCCTACCCTTTCCCAGGGTTTTAATCCCTGGGACCCAAGTGTGGTAGGGGACAGAATTAAGACGGAAGTGGCTTGCAAGATTGCCAGGCCTTACTGGACCCTGGGGGTCCCCACAGAAAAGCCCTTCCTTCCCCCCATTTCTTGTCCCACAAACAAGAGGTCGGTGCCCATCCCCAATTTCCAGTTCTGCCCCAGGCTTTCAGATGCTCCGGCAACTACCCACACCCAACGGCTGTCTCCAGCTACGTTCGCTGGGGACAGGGACCCGCAGGGGCATCCGACCGGTTGCCCCTCCGGAGGCTGAGGCTCCGGATGTGTGAAATGGCTCCAGGAGCGACTAGGCGGGCAAGGGCCTGGGCGCAGCGGGAGGGACCGAGGCGAAGGCGGCGCCAGGTCCTCACCCCGCTAGCCAGCCGAACACGCCCCCGCGGCCCGGCCTCCCCTGGCTCCGGGCTTGGAAGTGGCTTGCTCTCGCTCTTTTTTCAAACTTTTCGGCCTCGGCGATCCGGACAGTGTTTCCAGCCCCGCCTCCCGCCCTCCCCACCCCTCAGCTCGGTGCAGGCCCTTCCAACCTTAAGGGAGACGACATCCCCCCGACCCCCTCCTCCAGGCACCGCGATACTGTGGCCCGGGTAGACTCCTCCTCCCCCACTTGGGCCACCTGGAGCGGGCGGCTTCTCCAAGAGATCAGCGTGCGGCCGAGCCAGGGACGGTTGCGTCCGGGGAGGAACTCCGCAGCCTCTAATGTTCCGAGCCTGCCCGCGGCGCGCGTGCGGTAGACCCCACACTCACGCGTTCCCCGAAGGACCATATGCGCGGGGAGTGAGGCGGCAAGGGTTATAGGAGGCTTTTTTAAAAATTTAACTCTTCAGATGGAAGAGTTCTGGGTGTCCCTGGCATGACTGCGAGCGATCGGGTAGAACAATAGAAATGGGGGTGCCGGAAATGGTGCAGGAAGACCCCTCTAACCCTATAAACCTCTCCTTCCCCTCGCAGTTACTATTAGCATTAAAAGACCCCAGTGCCTTTAATGCAATAGTGCCTGTTTATAACTTTTTCCCGCTGGGTCCCCACACCCTAAATAAGTCCCTCCGCACACTATGAAACCACAAGGGCAAACACTGTTCCCAAATTTGTGACCTGAAACTCTAGGGCCTCTCACCTGCTCTGCCCCCGGTACCCAGACCTGACTCATCCATCCTCCTCCCCCAATAGTTCCTCTGGTTTGCACCTAGACAATAAATTTAGTTTAATTTAGCTTCCGGTCTTTAATTTTAGCAGGTCTCCTTTTTGCATGCAAATCAATATGGCAATTACCATCTAAAAGCTCGCCCAGCCCCGGGTCAATGTAAATTGATCATTGTCCGCCTTCCACAAAATAACACCGGGAGTCTGTGGTGCATAATGAGATTATACTGGAAACTGTCTTTTAGATCACAAATTATATTTTATGCTGTCAGGATCTTCTCCTAGCGGACTTCCTCGCTAGTCTAATCGCGGGGATCCAAGCCCGTAGGTGCTGAGAGGTGCTGTTGGCTGGGGAGACATGGCTCTAAAATACCAAGTGGGGACCCCCATTTCTGAGACCCTCCATTGGGGGAAGGCCGAGATGAGCTTGCGCTGGGAAGGGGGCCTTCTACAGAAATATCGTGAAAAGTATCGTTCACTAATTTCCATCCAACACCAAGTCAGATCCCCTTCCTGAGGAACACACTGAACAACTAGGGAAAGCCGTCGGGCCAGGCAGGAGGTCGGGGGACGTCCTGGGCCAAGTGCAGGCCACGAAGGTGGCTTGGCCACCCCAGGAGGCCATCCACTTCTGACCCTGCTACTTCTCAACCCGGCCGCCGCCACTCAGGCCCCAGCAGCGAAGCCGGCTTTGCACACAAGACGGAATCCTGCGGGCCGTGCACACTAGCAAAGCAGCTGGGTCCGACCTCGGCCTCCCCAAACTGGGCGAGGCCGAGGCCTCCAAGCAAAAAGGTCCTTTCTCGTCTAGAGCACCAGCCTCCCGCCCCTTTGCGGCCCCCAGGGCACGGGTGTGACCCTGGGGCCTAACAAAGGGCCATCTGATCTCCTTAGGCCTCTGGCTTGCGGGGAAGGGTTGGGGCGCGGCGGCCGAAGAGGACTCGCGCGGTCCCCCACCCCGCCGGGCCTCCAGGCGCCCTCGAGGAAACCATTAAGGTGGCATTGTCAGGGCTGTCGGGCGCTCCAGAGGGCCGACCTGGGGTTCGGGCAGCACTGCTGCGCGAGCCTCCCGCACAGCCGGCGGCCCTGGCCCGGCCCCGCCCGACCTTTCGAGGGCTCCACCCGAGTGCAGTCTTCCCAATAAAAGCTGGAATTCCCGGCTGGGCTCAGACAAAGAGGGACCGCGGCAAATCGACACCACGAGCAAACCAAACCCTAGCCTACTTTACACGTGTGCGTCTAGGGTCACAGAGGTGCCTGCTAATCCACGATATGCAGACTGTCCCTGCAAGGTCTCTTCCAGGAAAAAACAAAAACCAAACCAAACCAGAAAGCACACCAAATGAAAGGCTATCTCCCCTATATTCCTCCCAGAGGCCGAACTTCGCACTTCTCCGGGTTCTGTCTTTATGGTTCTGTCTTTAACAGTCCACTAGGCCCTATGCCACCTTAGCAAACAGTTTAGCAGTGCAACATCCATTCCTCCCTCCTGACCCAAAGTGGAAAGCTCCTCTCCTCCTTCCTCCATCCATTCAATGACAAGAACTCAAAATCTCTTAAAAATCCTCCTACCTGCGCAACCCATACCCTCTCCTCTGCTCTGGATGGGAAGAAACTGTAACCAGAAGTATCTTGGGAATTGAGGGTCATCCACCCTTAGCTAGGCCTCTTTGCCTTCAGTTCCCTTCTAGCCAAAGGCACATTATTTCCTTGTGAATTGAGGGTGCGAGAGTAGTGGTGTGGCCCACACATCCATATTCAAGACTTTCTCACTCCTCAGGAAAGTCCTCCTCAGGCACTGAGTTTTTGTCATTCAGCCTGTATATCTAAGCATATATGTATGCAAATAAATGCTTTTTCCATTTCCAAGGGACCCTCTTCACACCTTTAAATGGACTTTTGTCTCTGGAACACAGTTACAGAAATTCTGCCCTAGTTTCCAGCTCAACAAAATCTGGGATTGTCTCTTAGAATATCGCTATAGAGGTCTCTGTATTTGCAAATCCATGTTTACATTTCTTTTGGCCAGTTCTTTATCTCTTATGTATCTCTTGTTCCTTGTGGGCACTGGAGCCCAAGTGTCTTGATTTGTCTCAGCACATGTCATCCAGGTACACATCTTAATCTGCGCATTCCTAACACATACACCTCCTCACTACTTACATTCTTGCAGTTGCCTATAGCTTTAACTCATTTGCAAGCCAGACCAATATGGGTTTGTAGCTTAAATGTAACTAGAAGATCTCCCTAGACCACAAACCCTGAGAGTAGGGGGAAGGCGACAGGAGTGCTACTAATAATTTATTTATACATAGGGTAATCCACCCACCAATTTTAACCCCTGGATAAAACTAGACCAATGCCTGAAGAGCTGTATGAAATTTTTAGACCAATTCAATATTGACCCCATGTATGTCTATACAAATGATCAATCTTGTACACACATCACTGTCCAACTCCTGTTTGGAGGCGGTCTCCTTGCACATATCTGATTCTAGCTCCCCACAAGTTCATGGTTAAAAGTGGGTATTTCTACAGACAACTCAAGGACCTCTTTGCTTCCTCCAGTGCATACCTGTACACAGTGGCCTGGCTTTTCAGGCTGGGCTCTTCTGTCTGCAGCAGTCTTGGTCAGAGGCCCCACCCAACTGACTACAGCTCTGAGCAGACCTTCCCATACTGGATCGCCCACATCATTAAGGTCTACATCTGCCATCTCCCAAACTCAGTTCCTTCAAGTGAAGGTGCCCATTGTGTTCACACACGCCCCCACTGAGAAGTACCGGGTCAAACTAGATCATCTAGCAGCTGCATTTTGTTTGTCGAAGAATCGAGACCAATGCACTAGGATGTGAGCGTGCAAGCAGAGGAGAAAGGAAAACCTTAGGCCCAGGCTCCTGCACCCCCACACACCCCGATATTATGCCTCCAGGAATTTCTGCTAGGCTCTTTGCCCCCACCCGATACACTCTCCCCACCGCCTTTAAAGGGTTAAGAGAAACCCTCACAGTCTTCCCTCCACCCTGTTCGCTGGGCCCGCAGGCTGGCTCGTTCACTCGCTGCTCACGGGAGTCTGCCGCCGCCTCCGCCTCCGCGGCCCGCCCCCCCCCTTTCCCGTCCTTCAGCCGGGAGGGAGCCTGCATGCCTGTCTAGACCGATCTATCACAGGCACACCAACAACACCCGCGAGAGCGCGGAGACCCTGCCCAGGTCCCCCTGCCCGCACGGTTCCCGGCGGACAGAACCCGGGAAGCGTGACCGCGCCTGCGGGGTGGAAGGGGGAGCCTACTGGCGCGGGCCGCCCCGAGCGCACCGCAGGTCCTCCCCGGCCCCGGCCCCCCGAGCTCCCGCCAGCCCGGCTGCCGGGACACAGTCACAGCTCTGCGCGCTGGGCAGTCCTATTTTTATCTTGTCTAATCCCAAACTGGGCGGGGAGCACAGGCGTCGAGCTTAGAGAACAAGAGATAGGCGAGGGAGGCGGGGAGGAGCAGGCAGGCAGCGACGCGAGCGGGAGCGAGTTAAAGACACAGTCGAGGCGACCAAGAGCAGGAAGAAAGAGCGGGCTGCGCGGGCCTCGCGGCGCCGCACGCAACGCGCCACCCTGCGAAGTTACACTCGGCCTCCCTGTCGCCCCTCGCTGCCCGGCCCTCCCCATTTCCCAGCGGCGCTCTCCGCAGCTCCGGCCTGTGTGGGAGGCAGAGGCCCGGCCGGCCCTGCAAAGAGCTGGAGAGAATCGCTAATGAGCTGTGCGGCCCATTGATCCGGAGAACACTTCCTAATTAACTCTCAGTCACCTACTGGTGACAGCGCCTCAAAGGACAGCGCTGGGGCCGTCCTAGCCCCAGCCCGGATCAGCCTGCCGAACGCCTGGCGCCCGAACCCCACGCGCTCCCCTAACTACCCCAGGCGATCCTGGTAAGCGGCGACATATACCCGCACACTGAAGGCGAGCTTCGAATTAAACCTGGACGGCATATTAATCACCGCCATCACCCCTCTTCCTCTGCGGGGTGAAATCATGCCCAAAATAAACACAAGAACCAACACTGTAAAGCCCAGACGAGATAACAGGTCGGGAGTGGAGTGGAAAGGGTCGAGAAGCAAAGGTATTCTCCAAGTGTCCACGTATAGGAGTCTCCGAGGTCGACAATTAAAATGCATTCCACACAAGCAATTCTGTTGGCAAAACCGAATCCAACACCTCGTAAGGATTGATTTCGGCCCGTGGTGTCCGTTTCCAGTGCCACAGGAAGTGTCAGATGGCTAGAAATACCCAAGTCTGTCTGCGTTCACCACCCACCACCACCTTCTGGGGTGGGCCATTTCCTCCCCATTTTTACTCCCAGGACATTTTAAGGATCTTTCTCCAAGAGGCTACCCCTAAAACCTAAAACCACTACCTCTCCTCTAGCCTTCACTCAAAAAAAGAAAAGAAAGAAAGAAAACAGCTAAAAACCCTGAGCTGTCTAGTCTAGACACAGCGAGGCTGTGCGAATACCTATTTGAAGAGCGCTGGTTTCTTTTTAAGGTTTGTTTTTAAATACACATAACCCTCCCCCTTCCTTCGCTCTGCCATTCCCCCAACCCCCACCCTTCAGACGCCTGCAGCGCGCGCCCTCGCGCGTAGGCACTCACAGCCTCTAGCTGGAGATCTCGGACTTTCTGGAAAAGATTCATTAACAGCAAATTAAGCCTCGCCCGGCTTCGGCCTACACGCGACCAGACTCCACCGTCTTGGGGACCCAGGGATGTGCCCACTTGAGTGCGCGAGCGGCGGGAAGCCCGCTGGGACCCTGCGTGCCGCCAAGTCGCCCGGCTCCGCACACGGCGCCCCAGGGCTTGCTTCATAAACAGCAGGCGCACGTCGCCGCCGCCCGGAGCCCCCGAGTTGGCGGAGGCTCTGCAGCGCAGCCGCCTGCCTGCTCCCAGCGCGGGCCCCGCGGCGCCTCGCCCTCCCCGCCACGACCGAGGATCGCGCTTGGGTGCGCAAGTTCCTCTTCGCCATCCTCCTCTGCGCCGCACGCCCTCGAAGTGGGACCAACTTCCTTCAGCCACAGACTCACACACGCCCTACAGGGCTTTCCACCATCCCCGCTGCCCAGCGGAGGGCTCAGGTCTCGCCCTCCCCCCCCCACCCCCGGGGCGCCCTGTTCTCCCTTCCCGCCGTCGCCCCCGCACAGCCTACCCCCAACCCCGGGGGCTTAGGACTTAAAACCTACCCCGCACCGGAGGAGAGAAGGTGGAAGAGGGTCGCGGATAGATATTTTACAAGAACATTTACAAAACAAAGCGTCTGACCTGGCGGGCGGGTGGACTGGCCGAGTCGGAACCCCTCGCTCTGGTCGATTTCCTAGTAGTTTTTTTTTTTTTAAGTCCACGTGATTTGCGTTTTGGGGCAAGCCAAAAAAAAAAACAAAAAACAAAAAACCCCGGGACTCCCCTCCCGAGTTGCGCGGCGGTGGCAGCAGGTCGAGCTCGGCACAGCGGGGGCGCCCGCACACGCCGCGTTCCACTAGGAGGAACGAGCGGCCCCCGGAGAGGCGAGACGAAGCGGCAGCGGCTGGGGATTTTTACAGTTCTTTCCCGAGTCGAAAAAGAAAGCAGACGGGTGCCCGCCGCCCTCCCCCCCTTCCTGCTCGCGAGCTAACGCTGAGCCGAGCTTCCCAGTTTCCAGCCCAGCTCTCCCCCCTCCCTCCCGCGCCCGACTCGCAGCACTCAGCGGCGACCGCGCTCCCCGCGCACGCATACAGCCTGCAAACTTCCACTAGCCGAACTCCCTGCTCTCCTTCCAGCCCCCCGGGAGGTGGCAGGCCCCCCGCCGCGCCCCTCCCTGGTGCCCACGCGGGGCCGCTTAACTTGGCTGCATTTTTAATAACTTAGACCTAACAAATAAAAACGAAAGCGAGCACAGCAGCCAAAGGGAAGCGCGAGGCGAAAGCTTCGTGGGGTACGCGAGAGTCGGAGGAGCGGCCCGCGGCGGGTGGGGGCCCGCGGAAGGGGGCCGACTGTGACCCGCGGAAAGGGCCGACTGTAGCCCACGACGTGCCCGCCCGCCCGCCAGCCCTCCCCGGGGAAAGGTGTTCCGGGCACTGACCTGAAATCCCCGGCCGGGGAGTAAGCAGGGAGCCCGCGATCCGGCGCTTTGAAGTTTACCCCCCCGAGCAGAGTCGAGGCGGCAAGGAGCCAGGGGCGGTTGGGTAGGTGGGGAGGTGTGCGGGGTGGGAGGAAAGTGGGGTGACGACGGTAGCGAGGGGAGATGGAGCCGGGCCGGGGAAGCGCGGCGAGCAGCAAAGTTTGCCGTCCCCGGCTGCTCGCAGCCCGCTCGCGGAGCCTGGCTCGCTCGCTTCTCTCGCCGTCTGCTGCCAGCCGGCTGCCCTCGGGGTCGGCCCCGCCGAGGGGTGGGCTCTGAGCGGGGTGGGGGCGGGGCGGGGCGGGCTCAAAGCCTCCGGGCAGGTGGCGACAGCCCCGAGCGATCCTCCGGGCTCGGCCGGGCTCAGCAGCTCCCGCGCCAGTGCGGCTGTCGCCCGCGCTCGGGCAGGAGCCCCAGCGCCATGTTGATGGATCGCCGCGAGCGCCCGCTCGGGCTGGGTGTGTGTGTGTGTGTGTGGGGTGTGTGTGTTGGCCAAGTCGTCCCTGCGCGGCGACAGCGCGGCTTGGGCTCCTCGCCCGGCGGCTCGCGGGCTCCCCTCCGCCGCCGCCGCCCTCCTCGCTCCCGCTGTCGGTCTGGGCTCCGGCGCGTCTCCTCCGCAGCCGCTGAGCTCGGCCGGCGTTCAATGAGGAGCGTAGCTCTGCCTCACCTTGCCGCTGGGAGCCGGGGCTCCGACTGCCGCCGCACGCCGCGATCCCAACGCGTCCCTCCTCCCCGTTCCCTCCTCTTCCTCCTCCCCCTCCCTCCGCCCGCCCTTTCTCCCTCCCTCCCAGCAGCCGCCTCCCCTCCCCCCGCAGGCGCAGCGCTCGGGCGACAGCCGCCCGCCCGCCGCCTCCTCCAGCTCTCGCAAGTTTGAGCTCCCCCAGCCTCCGCTTACCCTCCGCTGCGGCGCCTAGGCGGTCGGCTTTCGCAGGGGTGATTCCCCAAGAAAGGTTTGCCCGAGTTGCCCCAGACGTCACCGATTCCCGGCCTGGCGCGTTTCGCCTCTCGGGGTCCGAACCCCGGGCCACTTGGGTGGTGCCTCCCAAGCCCCTGGCCCTCTCCGCCCCCGCTCGAACCGAGTTGGCTGCGCACACCCGGCCTGGGCGCGCGTCCCGGGCGAGCCCCAAACCGACTCGGGCGGCGGCGGCGGCGAGGCTGGCCCGAAGATCCCGAGCCCAGGAGGTGGGGGGCGGTGGGGGTGGCTCTCCCAGCCGCGCGCCGAGACTCCCCTCGCTACCCAGAAGGCCAGTGGAGGACCGCAATTACCATAAAGCGCCTCGCACTCTGCTCAGCCAAAGCTGTCAAACCCCAGCGGCAGCCGCCGCTGCCTCCTCTCGCCACCAGCGCTGCGCTCTCCCGGCCGCGCGTCCCTACCGAGACGAAACAGAGTCTGGCGAGTGCCCGTCGGCTCCCTCTCCCTGCCTGGGGCGGCCCCTCCCGGAGGAGCCCTTTCCCATTTTGGTATCTACAGCTACCTGAAAACACCGCCCCGGGCACCAGTGGCCGTTCCGCCCGAACTCCGCACCCGAGTTCCCCGGACCTTTCAATTGTGTGGGAATTGTTTTGAGAGGCAGGGGTGAGGGTGGGTAGGTGGAAGAGGCAGCCCTTGGGGCACGAGGAGGCGGGGGTGGAGAGTTTGGGACGGTAGGGGAGCGGAGATCTGACAGAGTGTCTGCTGGTTCGCGGGCATTTCACAGTCTGCACCTCAGAGGCTGGAGGGTCTGTCCTGGCCCCTAACCTCCGCCTCGGGAGATTATCTCCCGCGTTTTATTTTCCTTGGCATGGAGCAACTTTTGGCTTACACCATTCGCCCCATAAATTTCCACTTGGTAACGTCGTGCTGATCGTACAGCCCGCGCCCGCAGCAGTTAATTCAATTGACACGTATTGAGCTTCTCCAGCGCACTCGGCGCAGCGCTGGGCGCGGGGGGGAGGACAGGGGCAGGCAGACGGGAGGGGGAGCAGAGAGGCGAGGTTCCGGCCTCCCCGGAGCGCAAAGCCTCTGGAGCGAGCCGAGACGGCCCAGTTCTTGAAGCTGGCGGGAAGGGATGGGAGTGGGGGAGGGGTGTTCCGGTCTAACCGCACCCAGACCGTGGGCCCGGACATCGCGGCAAAAGGTGACCCCACTCGGCTCCTCGCTAGGGTCTTTTCAGATGGGGATGGGGAGTCTCTTTCTGCCTAAGGACAAGATGGTGCAGGCTCGATGAGAGCATCAATCCGAAATGGAGGTGGCTTGTAAATCCACACGGAAAGTTTTAAAATATCCTGGAGTGTCTCCATGCCAAAAATAATCAAAAGCATCTCAAGTTGATTACTAAGTCAAGGTCAAGGCCAAGACAGCTCTAGCTAGCAGATCCCTTTTAAAAATTAAACTTAATACTGACTGCAGGACTGGTGTTAGGTGCGATTTTATTTATTCTGTTTTAGTTCTCAGCACATAGTTATAAAAACAGCCCCTTTCAAAGCAGAAGTGAAACATCTCTACCGTTTGAAACCCGAAACTTTCAGCAGAATTGAATCTTCATGCTCCAGAGCTGCTTATAACAACTGATGCAAAAGACAGGCGGGCAGGCAAGTGCACTTGCAGGCAGTGCCCAGCCCTGCTGGGCCACCACCACTTGCAGGACCTGCGCCTGTATGATGGAATGCACGCCTTTTCCTTCTCCTCTTTCTGGAGGTGGATGTCTCTGAAAGCTAACCCACACATTTTTTTAATCTCCGGTAACAAGCAGAAAGACACCTGGACTATTATGCTGTAAAGCTATTTTTTATAAAGACATTTTAGGGCCAGACATTAAAAGTTATTAGACTGAACGCATGCAAGTTACAGACACAGCTGGAGAAAAGGCCTTTGGTTGTGTGTTGAAGCAACATTTCTTTTTGAAGTGACTCCTTTTATTCAAAACAAATCTAAAATAACCGGGAAGGTTGAAGTTTGGTATTTGTGGGGAAACTCTCTTGAACGTGGTTCCAGGCAAGGAGGCCGCTGTGCCACCGTAAGCCACTCAGGAGAGCTGGCCTGGGCGAGTGGGGAGCCGTACCAGGCTCTTCCGGCTTGGTTAGGCCGCCACAGAGACCCTGGCCCTGTGCCCGGCCACCTTCTCTCCCCTTTCCATGCCTCCTCAACTCTCCCCCAAGGAACAGGGTTTTCCAGGAGTTAAGAGTTGCATATAACCGTACAAAACTTTTGGAACAATCCTGGAACCAAGCTAGAGCTCAGAGCCTGCTGTCTCTTGCAGTCCTGTGGCCTGCCAGGGCTGCTGACAAAGGGGCCAGTTTGTCTAACTTTAAAAGTCCTAGGGTTAAAATGAATTGGGACAGGGCACACTGTAAATGTGAAGGGGCCCGGAGGAGGGCTGACTGTGGGAGAAATTTGATGCTGGAGACAAACAGGCCAGTAAATTTGCCTTTGACGTAATTTGCAGCATTCACACACTTTTTTAAGGAGTCTCGCCTCCAAGGTATACTCGTGCAGGCTGGTGGGATTAAGGGGTTTCTCTTCCATCTCCGAGGGACACATTTTCCAACTCCGTGGGATTTAAAAAATATCTTATTAAGGGAGTCCTAAGAGGCATGAGTGTGTGTGTGTGTGTGTGTGTGTGTGAGAGAGAGAGAGAGAGAGAGAGAGAGAATGCTCACAAGAGCGCGCGCGAGGGGGGGGGGTGTTGTTGTTCATGACTCACTGGGAATTAAAATGTGAGATTTTCCCCGAGGTGCTCCGAGGCAGAGGAGGAGAGGGGAGGATAGGGAGGTTATACCTATTGGTCCGGTTAGTTGGAATTGTTCCAGGGAGCAAAAGCAGAACCCTCAGCAAAGGGCAGTCCCATCTTGGGTCCCACTCAGGAAGGGGCTCCGGGAGCTTGGGACACGGAGGAGACTGCAGCGTGTTAGCAGTCAGGGCCTTCCCCTGCTCCCTCCTCCCCAGTCCTCCCACAAGCCCCTCAGGAGCTGACCTGGGGGTCAGGCCGCCATACCAGGCACTCAGCAAGGGGAGGATTTCAATGAAAGCAGAGGAGGAGGCGGAGAGAGCCAGCGAGTACCAGCAAGGGCGGGGAGGCCGCCCAGGCAGCAGAGAAATAAAGAAATAGGCTCTGAAAGGAAAGGTGCTTGAATTCTGCAGTGGTGGGCCACCCTTCCCCCACTCACCTCTTGTCTTGTCCCCTTGGAAAGGTCTACCAGGTTATAACTTATGGCTCGACCGACCTCAGGCTCTCAGGTACTCTCCTGCTACAGACTCTATCCAGGCTCTGCAACTGGGCAAGCAGGTAGGCACTTCGGGGAGCAGGCCTTGGAGCCTGGCCTTTTCAGGCCAGGCTGACTGTGCAAGGCCTGCCAGGGCCTCTTTCTGCACCTTCAGTCACTGCTCAGGCCTAGGGAAATGGCCATGCATCCCGTGGTGAGCACCTGGTGTTTGGGGGACCCTGGAATCCTAACATTGTGTGTGTGTGTGTGTGTGTGTGTGTGTGTGTGTGTGTGTGTGTGTGGCTGTCTGTTGGTGGGGAGGGTGTTTGTAACATTCGTGTAGGATCTAAATGATAAAGCTCTGTAGAGCTCCAACGGTGCTCTTCAGAGGCTGTTCTTGTGTCTATGACACTGATTATTGGAATAGATGGGAATTGGGTGATTACAGATCATGTATTTTCACTTTACATAGTGTGAGCCAGCCTATTGTTAACTATTTTAAGAAACACACAAACACCCGCAATAACAATCTTCTCTGATCACTTTGTAAAAGAACTCAGGGCTTACGCAGTGGTCCTTAAAAGAGCCACTGGCTGACGCCCCAAACACAGGGCATCCTTGTCCTAGGCATTTTAATTATCCGGAACATCTCAGGGTAGCTGCCTTCCATGGTAGGAGACTGCTAGACTTAGGGATGGCCAGCTTGAATATGGCTGTTCTTTCTGCCTAGCCTTTGAAGGGTTATTGGGCCATTTGCGTTGGAGAGTCCAAAAGGCAGGCCCAACGTGGCAGCAGCAACTGCCTCTCCGAATTTCTGGTCTGGGCTCCATTAGTGTCAGGCTCTGAGTTCCTCAAACCCAGAGCCCAGTGGGTGAACTGCTGTTTATACTGAGGGGCCCTCTGGGTAGATGGGTGTCAGCCGAATAAGCATAAACGCAGGCGGCTTCGGGGAGGTCCCGTCTTGCATTCGACCTGGTACAGTACAGCTTAAGAGCCCTCGAAGCCACCAGGCTTCTGCGGATAAACCCGGCCGTCACGTCCCGCCCTGGCTGCTTATTTAGCAAGGCGCCCCCAACTCCTATTTTACCCACCCCGGGACAGTGAGGGAAATGGCAGGGAGGGTCCGAGAACCACCAAACCACTCGCCCGCAAACCTAGGACGCCGGCCTTCCGCCTGAGTCATTTCGGATCCTGTTTAACTCCTCCAGTCCCGTGGGACCCCTGCGGAGGCGCACCACCCGGGGGACTGGAAGAACCCAGAAGGCCCCGCTAGCTCCTCGCTCCGGGCAGGAAGGGAGTACGGCCCAGCAGCTAGAAACGCTGCGCTGATCTGTCTCTAAATACCTCTGAGGTTCTCACCAAGTCGGGCACAGAGGTGAGTGGCGCGGGATGGTTGTGTCTCAGGAAGGTCGCAGCCAGGAGCAAAGCTGGGGGCTGGCGCAAGGGTGAGGAGTCCAAGAGGCCTAGTCCGCCGCACTTTTACCTGCTCCCATTACCCGCTCTGGGCCCACTCTGCTCTGCCTTCGCCCCACGACGCTCCCCCATCCCTGTGTCTTCAGTGCGCTAGCAGCCGCGCACCCCCCGGCCACGAGTGCGGAGGGTGGGGGCATGCAGGGTGGTTTGTGTTGCGAGGCCTGACAGAACCTTCTGTGTGCGGCGGAGGGAGGAGGCTAATGCATAATGCACAGCGCCTGGAAGCCCGGCCATTAGCGGCCTGTCGGTGACACAGACAAACGACTGAGAGGGAGGAGATCCAGCTCGCTCTGGAGTTTAAATATACCAGCGTGGAGGGGAAACGCCATGATTTAAAAGTGTGTTTGCAGACACTCGTATATATTTTAATGATTTCCAGCAGGCCATGCGTCCCAGTCTTGCATCCCTCTCCCCAAAAGGGGGATGTATGTGTGAGGGAAGATGAAGGCAGAGTGAGAAGCCACAACCCGAGACCCACCGCCAGCTTTCAAGAGGTGAAGGGGATGAGAGGTTGGGAACCGCACTGCGAGAAAGCGAGGCCTAGGGAAGCCACAGGACCCGAGGCCATTCCCAGAATTTCCCCCACCCCCGCCAAAATCTGGCCATCCAGCCTTCCACCCCGGACTGGCTCCTCTACGATGTACTAGGAAAGGCCTGAGAAAAAGAATAAATCCTGCCACCCTTGCTTCCGTCAGGCGCCCACATTTTTTGAATCTTCCTTTTCCACTGACGATCCAGAGACCTCCTTCCTCCCGGTTTCACACACCAGTGTTTTTTAGCAATTAAGGCGAGAAAGGGGTGGGGATGAAGATAAGCCCATTTTTTTTTCTGCCATGCAAGTGCGAAAGATAAGATAACGTTAAGCTGGGGCAAAGCGGCTGCTTACAACCTCCCCTCAGCGATTTTGATCGGTCACTTCTTATCTCGCCAAAATGCTCCTTTCAAAAACTGCATCAAAAAAAGAAAAAGGCTGAAGGGAAGCATTTTCATTTGGAAGTGACATTTAAAACCCACCTCTATGCCAGCAGCCCCCCTCCCATCGGCGGGGCTCTCCAGGAAAAGTCGCACCTCGACTCCAGGGTTTTAGGCTTTCTCGTGGGGGGCAGGATTACTAGTGTAATTAGGCTGAATAAAACCAGGGATGCGTGATGAGGATTTATCCTGCATCCAGCCCCAAGCTAGCAGCCGGGTTTTCCTACTCTTAGTTACTGATCGGTGTTTGTGTTTCACCACCGCGCTCGTGTGTTGAAACTAAACAGGTAGTTACATTTGGGAGAGTCCTATAACTGTGTCAACACGAAGTGGTTGTTAATGCGAAATAATAAGAAACTGATTTTTACAGGCCCTTGGAAGGGAAGGAAAAGGCATAACACGTCCCAGAACGTGCTAACTCAGCCGAACTGGACTCTCGGGGAGTTTCATAAAAATCCTTTTTCCGCACAAAAATCTCACGAAGGGGTTTCCGGAAGAGCTTGTATTGAGGGCGGTTTCGGTATTGAACTCCAAGCCCGCAGGGCGGCAAGTAAATTACCCCCAGCTCCTGAGGCTGGCCCCGATCGCTAACATCAAGGCGGGCGCCCCAGACCGAGTTGATGAGCCTCTGCGCGCACCTCCGCCTCAGAGCTCCGAAGCTCCCACCTCCTCTTCCCCCATCCCGGGTTCGCACCTTGGCGCCGGGCACACACTGAGTTTGCCCCCTCTGGGCCGGGCTGCACGATCTAAAGCTCGAGGCCAGCCTCGGCCGGCCAGATTGTCCCCGGGGAGCAGAAACCGCCGAGTGGGGAAACCCCTCCTCTCGCCCTTCCCCGAAGAGCCAGACCGCGGCGTAGGCGCCGAGCTAGCGGGCATCCGCTGACAGCCGGGCCTCACGTAAGGCCCACAAGCGACCCATTAGTCAGCCTGAGTTCCCCTCGGGCGAGCCGTCTGGCGCGGCCCCAAGGCTGGGCGCAGAGAGGGTGCGGGGTCGCAGCGAGATGGGAGTGGGACGGGGGCACGGATTCTGCGGGGCCCGGCCGGGCTCGGTTCCGCGTTCCTGGACCCGCGGGTAAGCTGAGCCGGCGGAGCAGGCCGCTCCCTGGCTGGCGCCGAGGCGCCGAGCTGCGCTTCACGTGCCCGCCATATCAGCGGCGGCGGCGAGGGGAGGGGCAGGGAGGCGCGCCGCAGCTCCCGCGGGGTCTCTGGCCCCCGCCTCCTCCTCCCCGCTGGGGGCTGGGCTGGGACCACCTCGCAGCCCCCAGCCCCGCGCCAGCCCAGATTGGCGCTGCCAGACTCGGAGAGGTGCCTAGGGCGCCGCTCCGAAAGCTGCGAAGCGGCGGCAGCCAGAGGAGGGTGCTCCTCGCGGCCGCCGCGGGAACTTCCCAGCCGCCTCGCCGCCGCCGCAGTCACCGGGACCGGAAGCCCTTGCGCCGCCCAGAGCGGCGTCCGCTGGCCCCCAGGGCTGTTCCTGACGAGGGCCGGCCGCACGTCATCCTCGATCCCTCCAGGTCCCAGCGGCCGCATTCGCCCTGGGGCATCCCCATTTAAGCCCTCAGGACCCTTCTCGCGCTCCAGGGAGACCTCCCTCTACACCAACCGCCATAAGCCCCCCCACCAACCCACCAGCCCCGCAGCTGGGTCGGGAGGGGCGAGGAGCTGCCACTCCGGCCGGGCAGGAACACCTGCTCCCCTGGCCCTGCAGCTGGGCGCGTGGTGCCGGGAAAGGCAGCCTACTGTAGTGTGTAGAGATCGCGGAGGAGAAAATGGGGCTCCGAAGCTCAGGGTCAGGACCAGCCGCTCCTGGGCCGCCCCCATCTCCCACCCCTTCTGTGCCATCAAGCCCGAATCCTAGGAACTGGGGTCTCCTGAGGGTTTAAGGGTCACCTCCCATGGTATGGGGCTCCTGGCCTTAAGAGGTCGTTCGCAAGACAGATGGGGCAAAACCTGTTTTGGGAGCCTTCCCGGTGTCCTCCTCCGCTCTCTAAACCAGACACACTCATCTCCCCATGGCCCCCACTCTAGCCTCGGGCGGGGAACGAGAGTAGGTCATGGCGGCACTAGCAACTCCCCTCCCCCACGAAAGGTCTGGTACGGGGTTCGGGCTTTGCCATCCCACGTGGGGAGGGCCGAAGGACTCTCCATTTCCTCCGTCCCCGGAGGAGATCAGGCGGCCCAAATGACCTGCGCTGCTCGCCCTGCCTCACCACCCCCTCCCCCGTCCCGCCCTCCCCAGCAGTCCTGGCCCAGGGCCCGGGCGGGGAAGGCGTTGTTTTGCCAGCGGGAGCCGAGCGAGTGCGCAGAGAAAAGCCTCCCTGCTCTAATGAGAGTGCACACAGCGCTGCAGCGAGGAGGATGATTACCCGGCGGGCGGGTTGGGGGGGGGGCGCAGGCCCCGGCCGCGCCTGTCTGGCTGCTAATCGCACGCTTTCTACTGTTACGGAGGCAGGCGGGAGCCGGCGGCCGAGCCCAGCGCCGGCGACTCGGCGGGTGACACGGAAACATGGCGCAGCGCCCCTCCCCCGCCCGCCCTCCCTGCGCTCCCGCCTCCCGCCTCGCACTTCCTCCCGCCCGCGCGGCTTTTGCAGTTCTAATGCTCTGCTGTCGGCCCGGCACCATTACGTTAGCAGCCGCTCCTCCGCGGCCCCGCGCGTCTTTCCCCTTTGTTTTCGGGATCTATAGAAAACGTTTGCTTTTGTCCCAAGCTCTCGTTAAACCAAACTTGTGGTGGCAACGGAAGGCGGTGCGGGCGGGGAGGGGCCCGGGGATTTTGGCAGCAACCGACCAGAGCGTGGTGGAAACTTCTCTCGCTGGGTTCCCCGCCACCCCGCCACCCCGCCACACACACACACACACACACACACACACACACACACACACACACACACACACGCCAGCCTAACACACGCGCGCGCGCGCGCGCCAGGCGCCTATCGACGCTTCCCCCTTCTTCCCCGAGAGGCCTAAGCTCTCCAGGAAGGAGGTCTGGGCCAGAGGGACTGTCACTAGGGATGAAGAGCCTAGGGTGCGTTGTCTGTGAGCCCCGAATTTTGGGCACTCGGTGGTGACCTGGCTCCTGGCAGGCCTGACTCACCTCTCCCCTTGGTCATTCAGGGCTTTGTATCAGCCGGTGGAGAAGGAAGGGAAGTGGCTCGTGTGTGTGGTTTTTATATTCAGAGTTTGTTGCAGTCTCTCAACCCCAACTGCACAGCCTTTATAGGATCTAGGGCGAGAAAGTGCGACCGTGGGCTCCATGGGGAAAGGGTCAGAATCCTAGGCCTGGCAGCCGGACCGTACTCTACTGGTCGGCTCAGCCACACTCCTGCAGAGTGGGGGACAGGAGGGACTGGTCTCTGAATCCAGGAGAAGCCAAATCTCCCTCCCCAGAGCGGGAGCGCAGGTCCCCCCTGGCGCGCTCCCCAGTTCAGCGCGCACGCCGTGGCTCTCCGCACCTGAGCTGCTCAGGCGGCAATTTTTTAAGCCTGCAATTAAGCGAGGCGTCGCCGTGTCCTCTGCTAGTGTCGATCCTGTCAGTCGCACATGGCCTTGGTGCTCCGGTCCGAGGCCCCGCGATTAGTCACAGGCTCGCTTCGCTCCTTCCCTAATCCGCCTCTGCAGGCAGCCTGGGGACGCGGCCGACTTGGCGGCGCTGGCAGGGAGCCACCGTGTGCGGGGCGGGCCGCCTGGCCAGTACCAGCCCCCGCTGCGCCCTAGCTGGCGCGGGCCCCAGGGTGCAGGCTTGGGACTCCCTTCCCCCCGGCAGCCCCCAGGCTCGGGCGGCGGCGCCCCTCCTCCTCTCGCCCCACTCCCAGGCCTGCGAGATCTATTTGTGTGGTGTCATTTGCATAAAAATAGGACAAGTGTTTCAGTGCGTTCGAACGCGGGAGGCGAAATCCTTATTGATGTGTCTGTGTGGAGCCCTCGGTTGTCGGAGCGGTTTGATTTAGGGTGTTTGTGTTGCCTTCTGCGAGAAATGAGGAAATCCTGCGCAACGCCTTCGGCGGCCGGGGCCCCCCAGAGCATCCCCCTGTGCGCAGCGCGGAATAGTCAACCCCGTGGACCCCGGAGCGCCCGGTCCACTGCGAGCAGGTTGAGGGCCAGGCGGGCGGCCCATTATGACTCATAAAACCGGGCGGCCTAATCACCAGCTGCCAACCCGTTTACGTGTGGCGCTTCCCAATGCTCCCTTCGCCCAGTCCGGGCCTTCAGCGGGTTCGTCCGGGACATGGCTAGAGCCGCTCAGTGGGAGCTGATCAAGTGGCCTCTCGTTCTCGTGGGCAGCGCGGCTTCCCTTCCCTGGCGACCCCCACTCTCCCGGCCTTTGCGCCGCTCGCCAGCAACTCCTGAGCTTGGACAAATAGCTGGGAGGGCGCCGGCCGTGCGGAGCCAGTAAATCAATCATTAACTCCCCAGCGAGACCTGGCCAGGGGAGGGAACCGCGGCCAGAGGCGAGATTGCGGGGCGGGCGCCAGCCCCCCCTCCCCGGGTTGGGAGCGGTCCACGCGCCAGCGGACAGGGTGCATGAAGGCCGGTCCCCCCGGGGCCTCCCGATCCCCTCCAAAAGCCTTCGCCTGCCCGGCCTTTCAAGCCCGCACCTCGCCTCGCCGGGCAGGTCGAGTTACTGCGCGGCCCCGGGGCGGGCTTGAACATTAACGAGACGCCCCGGGCTTCGCGGCCTGCTCTCCCCGGGAGAGCCTGCCGCGCTTGGGCAAGCTCCTCGGATCCGGTCGGGCTCCAACAGACTCCGGCTTGCCAAACCAAACTGATCGCCCCCATGTCGACCAGTCTCCCTGCGCCGGCCTCCCCACGGAGTCCACCGTGGGGCGGCACGCAAAGGGTTAAAAGCTCTGGTTCGTCCTGGCTCCTCCGCGGCGCAGAGGAAGCGCAGATTAAAGTGCTTACGGGGAAAGAAACACACACGCACACTTGGGCCTGGGTCGAAGAAGGCCGACTGGAGAGACGGCTCGGAGCCGCCCGCCTCGACCCGCTTCCCACACTCCCGGGTACGCGGCGGCGGCGGCGGCGCTGGCCCGCGCAATTCTCTCGGCAGAGCTAGGCGCTGCGGGGCCGGGAAGACAGCGGAGAGGGGGAGGGACAAGGGGCGGGAGGCGAGCCCGGGCTGCGCGCCAAGAGGCCCGGAGCCGCAGATTAGTCACCGCTCCGCTCGGCGCTCACGGGTGCGCCCGGGAACCGGGAGGGCAGGCGTCAGCCCCGCTTAGCCGGGCTCCCTGGGTCTGGGCGCCGCGGCGCGGGTGACCCCGCTCCCACCCCCGCGCGCGCCCGGCAGGACTGTTGGGGGCCAGTGCTGCCGAGATCCACTTGTCAGTTCAAGGGCAGGACAGAAACTCTGCAAGCGGAGTAGTCTTGCGAACAGGAAATTTCTCATTGACAAGGTGCTGCCCCTCCCCCACGCCCAGCTTCAAAACAAAACAAAAACCCAGCGCCAGCAGCCTACACACCCAGCCTGGGCCCGCCGCTGCCTTCGCCCCTCCTCCTCCTCGGCGACCCCCGCGTCTCGGTCCCAGCCCCGGGAGTGGGGAGCTCGCCGAGCCCCGGGCCCCGGGCCCCGAGGGCTGCCGGCTGCAAACAAACAGCCCCCCGCGGGCCGGCTTGGCTTGGGCCCGCTGAGGGCGCCCAGCTGCCTCTGGGGGTCGGGCGGGGGTGCTGGGCGCGCGAGGCTCTGTGCCCTCTTGGGTGCAGAGCCCAGCAGAGCGGCTTTGCAGAGCTGCAGGAGGCCGCTAGGTCAGCGGCTCCCTGGGGGGCGGGGGAGAGGGGCGGAGGCCGCGCGGCGCCGGCAACTTGGCGAATCCCGCTGCGGGGACCCGGGAGGGTTGCGAACTCGGCCTGGCAAAGTTCCCGTGGAAACTCCATGTTTAGAAACTCCAGCCGCCTTGCGGGGGGAGTTGAGGGGCGAGCTCGGGGGGCGCAGGGGGGCTGCTCGTACCCGCCTGTCACTCCCCGGGCGAGGGGTAAGCGTCCCCCCCCCCCAACCTAATGGGAAGTCGGGAGGGCGGGGATGGCCGGTGCCCCGGCCCGTTCTTTTGTGTTTGCCCCTTGTCTTTCCTCCACGCTCTAAAGGAAATTTCTAAACCGTTTTATTTATTGAATTCAGCCAGGGGAAGAAGGCTGCCTTTTTAGGGACCCTGATATTCGGGGTAATTTCTTATTTGACACATGTAAATACTTAGTACTCTCAGGTAAGGTCAAATTATTTATCATCCTAATTTATATTTCAATAGGCCTACAATTTAGAGGCGCAAAATGCCTCCTTATGAATCATTACGGTCTATTAGGGGAAGTAATGTATAAACAGCACTATTTGGGAGGGAATCACTTATGTTGACATTTAAATGGCTCTTCAATAGTTAAAAAAAAAGACATTGGAGTGCCTTTGATTAAATATACAATTTACAAGAACATCAGCAAAGCCATGAGGAATATAAATTCTTGGGATTTTTATTTATTTCCAATTTTTTTAGCCTTCCAGGGCACGCATGTCATTTCATCCCTTTGGGAAAAGATACAAATTTCAGGCAAAATGTCATTCTCTCCCCCAGCTATTGGATGAGAAACCAGGGAAACACTGGTAATATGAGCCAACTCCACCAGCAAGCACCCCAGTGGGAAGTTTGTAGATCTTTGTACCTCAGTAACAGAATCAACCACTTTCTGATAGTATTGCCACTGATTTGTGAAACATCATAGCTTCCCTGCCGGAGTGGAACCTTCCTGAAGGGCTGTGTTCATCATCCATCCTGGTATTCCCACAGCACTCAGCACAGGGCCTCAAACCATTTTGTCTTTTTCCTACACCTGCTAAAATATCATGTAGAGGCTCTTCCTGGCTGAATTACTGAATTACCCGGTGTATTCATTCCCTTGAATCTCCCATCTTTAGAATGCCCTTCCTTGACCGCACATCTATCTTCTCCCCCAGCTCCCTATTTGCCTGCTCCCCTGCACATCTGTACTTCTGGAAAGAGGTGTCTACATCCGTGTGGAACCTTCATTTCCTTACCTGTGTGCACTCTAAAAATCAGCTAGTTTTTAAGTTATTCTAAGATACTGGGATACATGCAGCTTTGTTTGTAACAGCATAAAATTAGAAACAACCTAAATGTCTGGCAATGGCATTGACGGTAGATGCACATAATGGAATATTCTGTAGCTATTTAAAAAAGAAAGATCTGCTCTGTGTACTGATATGGAATGACCCCTCAGCTCTATTGTTAAGGGAAAGACATAAGGTGCAGAATGAACGTGTTTGTATAGTCTGTTACAATTTGGGTATGTTACAATTTGGGTAGTATTTTGTGTAAAAATAAAGTGGAGGAGAATGTAGACACATGTTTATTTGTATGTGCATTAAACATCTTCAACACTGCTAGGGAGCACCCACCACCACTACCACTTTCTTTGTATATGCACATCCTCCTTTTTACTTTCAGAAATGGGAAAACACTGCACAAGCTGTTCTGCACCTCACCTATGAAACATATTGCTACATCTTACAGATCACTTTCTATCCGCACATGGAGATGGGCCTTGTTTGTGCCAAGGCTCTTGGAATTCCACTATATAGATAGATATCACACTTGAATCCACACCTGCATCCTCCCCGGCCATTCTGCAGAAAGTGCTCAAGATCACCAATCCCTTCTTGTTTGCACTAAGTGGAGGGTGTTTTTTAGTCTTTTAGTCTTGGAAGCATCAACACCCCCTGACCACTCCACTCTCCCCTTAAACTTCTCTTGGCTTCCCAGATGCTGCACACACATGGTTTTCATCCTACCTCTGAGCCTCTTTTCTAGGCTCTTCTCTGTGCTCTACTAGTGGCCTTGGACTTGCATCCTCATTTCCTCCCCCAATCTCATCCAGGCCCGTGACTTTAAATATCACCTAATGGCTGATGACGCTTCATTTCCCCCCCCCCCAGTTCCAGACCCCCATATCAAACTGCGGACCTGACATCTCAACTTGGCAATGTGTGTCCAGTTTAATAATAATAGCTAACGTTTGCAGAGTGCTGGCAGCACTCTTCCAGGCACTATAATTAACTATTAATCCTTACAATAACCCTATAAGGTAGGTAAAGTTATTGTCCACATTTTCCAGGTGAGGAAATTGAGACAGAGAGGTTACGGAACATTCCAAAGTCACTCGGAAAATGGTGGAGCTAGGATTCAAACCTAGGCAGTCCTAGCTCCAAAGCCATGTTCTTAGCCACACTGCTTCACTGCCACAGAGTATCCCTCAAATTGAATTCCTAAAAGAATGAGTTCATATACAAATATTTGGGGTATTTACTGAATGCCAGGCCCTGGGGAAACAGTCGTAAGCAAGACAAACTGTCCCTTAAATAGGGAAGAGCTCTTTCCTTGGAAAGACCCTTTGTCCCGGCTCCCTTCCCTGTCAACGAAAATGTCTCAGCCACTGAAAGCAGAATCCTGGCAGGCGGGGAGTCATTCTTGACCTGTCTCCTACATCTGGTACCTCACCTTCCTCCGGTCCAATGGCGAGGCTAACTGATTCTATCTCCAAATGTTCTATGCAAGAAACCTACTCCTTCCCATTCTCCCATATCCTCCTGCGGCCAGGCCACCATCTTCTCTTGCTTTGATTAATACACAGGATTATTATCCCATCTGGTCTCTGTGCTGTTATGCTCACCCCCCTCCAAACCATCCTCCACATGGCAGCTAGAAAGGTCTTTTGAAAACATGTCACAGGACACTACCCCATTAGTTCCCACTGCACTTGCAACAAAACCCAAACTCCTTAACAAGTTTACCCCATCCTTGCCACATCATGGCTTGCCACTGTCTACCTCACCCTCTGAGGGCCAGCATACAGGCCTGTTGTCAACTCCTTAATAGGCTCTGAGTGTCCCTCCCTGGCCTGTCATCTCCCCAACAAGACTATACACTCTATAAGGACAGGGTACATCATCACTGTGAACTAAGTTTGCATCAATGTCCAGCAATAAACATGTATAAACATAATGTTCATTGCTATATCCCATACTGTCTAGCATGGAGCCTGGCACATACAGCTGCTAAAAAAATACTTGATAAACTATAAATGAATGACTGAATGCTTAATACATTTTTGCTAACTGAAATCAACATTCTATACCATGGCCACAGAAGAAATCAAGTTCAAGACAGCAAGACAACTGTGGGTGTGTGCTAAAGGAAAAGGGGAGTGCTAGGGACTGGCTCTGTAGTTCTGGTGAGGATTGAAGCAGAAGAAATTAGGAAAGGAAAGTATGAAACTGGATGTCACTATCATCTGAGGAGGTCCAAGAAAGGCCCACTGGAGCGTGGGATGCATGTATACAGGGCTTTGTCAGAGAAGCCAAGGTTCCTGGGTGTGTATGTTGAGGGGAGGCCTTGGACATCCTATCCTTGCTAAGTGCCACTGAATATCATCCCCAGGAGATGAGAGAGGGGCATCCTAGCCAAGAGTAAGACAGAGCCAAAACCAGAATCTAGAGTACCTGCCTTTTGCCAACCATTTGGTCCTTAGTTGGTGGCAAAAGAGTGAGACTGTCTTTCTTCTCGAGACCCTTAGAAACCAGAAGAGTGGGTTCTGGCCACAGTTGACCTTTAACAGTTGACGTTCTCTCAATTCTATGACATTTGACTTGTAACAGCAACTGTATCACTACAAAGCATTTGCTAGCAGAGCAAGTCTTGTAACGATGCATAATTCCTGCATGAGAAAAACAGCTACTGTTACTGTATTGTGTCCATTTTTAAGTTACCTCACATAAGCCCTAAAATCACCCTATGGGGAAGGTATTATAATTCACACTTTACAGTTGAGGAAACTGAAGCTCTTACAATTGCCCTCCCAAAATACATATGTAATCTAGCCGAGTTTGGCTACGGAGATTCTGACTCCAAACCTGGGCTCTTTCCAGTCAAGTATATTGTTTGCCTCCCACACACATGCACTGTTCCCCCAAACCTTAAACTATTTCTGGGATCAGATCCTACAGAGCTTCTCAACTCATGTCCCTCCAGGATTGTCCTGGCAACTCACCAACTGCAGTAATGATAGAAAAAGGAGTTTGTTTCTTTCTGGTATCAGCAGGTCTCAGCTGATCTGTTGTGTTCACCATGGGAACCTAAGAATTTATCATCTGAATGAAGAGTTGCCTTCCTCCCAGTTAAGCTTTGAAAAAGTGTGGGGCCAAGTTCAAAGGAAGGACTTCCTCCCCAGAACAAGTTGATTCTCCAGCTCTGTTTGGAAAGTTCTGCACCTCCACCAAGACTAAATTATGGCTCAGCCTTTGGCGAAAGTATAAACCACCTGCCCTTTTATACTTCTGGGCAACGTTTTTCCTTGCTTTTGAGGTTTGATAAAGGTTACTCTGCCCTTACCACAGGGAGAGCTACAGCAGGGAAGAGATGCTATAGGTAGAACCCACCACACAGCCTTTCTGAAGCTGGAGAGCTCTTGAGATGGGGGGAGAGGAGGGTCACTAGCTTTTTGCAGCTCTTTGAAGAACAATAGCTAGAATTAATAAGGGTTTTATCAGCCAGGCATGGTTCTAAACACTTTATATGCATTAATAATTTCATTTCATATAGAAAATGACCCTATAATAAAGGTACTCTTATTGTCTCCATTTCACAGATGAGGAAACTGAGGCTTGGAGGATAATTAGTCTGCCTTCTTGCAGGGACACTCATTGCCCGATTCCTAGAGCCCAAACTTTTATCTACAGAAGTCTTTCAGACTTTCCAGACAACTGTGGTCAGTTTCATGACTCTGCCAATTCACAGGCTCATGGTAATTGGGTGCTTTATTCGGATCTGGAGGAAATGGCCTTCACTGCATCCTGGCATGCAAGTGATGTCCCCTGAGGACATGACAGCAGTGAATTTGTCCCGCAGATCCCTCCAAGATACCTCTTCTCTTTGGTAGCTTTCCAAGATATAGCCCGTTCTGGGTGAGTGGAAGCTCTGGTATGATCCCCACGACAGAGTGTGGACATCCCTGCCCTGCTCTCTTTGACAAAGCATGCTGGTCAGTCGGTGGACGCCCTCATCCGTTCAATGCCACTGGCTGCGCAGGGACCTTTGTGACCTGCTTGCTGGCACAGGGAGTGCGGAGGAGGGAAGATCAATCTCCAAGATAATTTAGGTTCTGTCTTTTCTCGAACCAGCCTCTGTCCTCTGCTCTAGGCCTGACGACTATGATTAATGCACAGCTGAGTATTTCCTCTCTTCAGCTTCTTCCTTGCTCTGGGGTTTATTTTACAGCCTTGCCGGAGTTTCTCCTCAGAAGAGAGGAAATACTCAGAGACTGGAGCACAGCCCTCGGTGTTACTCAGAAAGCATCGCAGGCGGCAGGTGGCACCAGGCAGTAGGTGATGTGACTGTTTAGGGTTCCCTGCTAACCCACCATCTCCATCAATGGAGGCATAATCTTTTAATGATTCTGGAAATACCAAAAATAAGGATTGCACGGAAGGCAATTAATAGGATCTATTCCATGGTCTATTCCTCATTTGTAATTATAATATATATTATTTTTCTCCCTACTTTGTTCCAATAATGATTTAAGGCTGCTTCCAATGATACACAAAACCCAGCAAAGAGAAATGGAAGAAGTGGGACATGAATTACAATGTCATGCCTACTTACAACATGCCCCAGTCCACATAATAGAACTGAATTCATAACGCCTTTCAAAAATGAGGTAATTCAGCTCTTTTAGTGGCAACACTAGGCTCTTTGTAAAGCAAGGGGGTGGTACATAGTAATGGAAAGAACCCTGGAGGGGACAAGCGATCTGGTTTCTAATGTTGGCTCCTGCCTGCAGTGTGTGACCTTGGGCAAGTCACTCACCCTCTCTGGACTTTGGATTCTGAAATTCTCAAATGTCTCTCCCAATCTCTGAGGTCCCCTCCTCCCTCCCTTTCAATCTTGCCATCACACAGGTGGAAGCCAGCACTGCCCATCTGGCATGAGGCCCCCTAGGAATTACTGTTAGAGAAATGGGTTCTCAGGAAGCAAATGCTCTCTCCCTCCCTCCCTTGCACCCCTCCCCCACAGAAAGAAAGAAAGAAAGAAAGAAAGAAAGAAAGAAAGAAAGAAAGAAAGAAAGAAAGAAAGAAAGAAAGAAAGAAAGAAAGAAAAAGAGAAATCTTCCCAGACACTGGGACAATGGAACCTAAATTGCCTCCTCCCCCAAGGCAAGGACCCCCCACCCCTTCCAATCTTCCAGGAGAGCAGAGGGGTAGCTGTTTGTGAGGCAGGGAGTCAAGCCCCCGGCAGAAGACCTTCTCTCGCTCCCTCCCTCAGGTGTGAGTTACTTTCTTTCCTCCATTTGCAGTTCAAGACCCTCTTACAACCTGGCCCAACTCTCTTGATCCAGTCTCCTCTTCCCTTCTCCTTATCTCCTAACCACATCTGCCACATTTTTCCCCCCTCAGAGCACCCAACACAATGCTTAGCATATAATCTGCTTCACATACCCACGTTGTCCTACCCCGAACAGAAGGCTCCATTGGTCCTCTACTGCCTTCTACTAGGGCTTTTCCAAGCTTTTCTTGAAGAATTCCACCAGCTAGTAAGGCTCTGGAGGCTTAGTCCTTACCACTTACCTCAAGTGGGAGGCTGCTGGGAAGACAGTTTCTAAATGCAAGCACATGCAACAACGCGGACACATTCCACAAATGAAATTACACAAAAGAAGGCCACCTCAAAACACATGCATGAGAAGAGCTTCCAAGTTGGAGATTTGGGGGAGAATGGCAGTCCTGGCGAAGGCATGGAAGCTCCTCACCACCCTTCCCCACACCTTGCCCTGTGCATCTCTTCCATCTGGCTGTTCCTGAGTCATATCCTTTTATACTAAACCAGTGATCTAGTAAGTGAAAAACAATGCACAAGATGATTCCATTTACGTTGAGTTTGAAAATGGGCAAAGCCAATGGGAGGTGTCAGAAGTCAGCAGAGGGGGTGCTATGGAGGAAGGGGGACAACAAGGTGGGGCATACCCCTTGGAAGGAGGCACACCAGGGACTTCTGGGGGGCTGGGAATACTCTGCATCTTGATCTGGACGCTGGCTGCATGGGTAGGCTCAGTTTGTAAAAATTCATCAAGCTGTACATTTAGGATTTACACACTTTTCTGTCGGTGTGCTGCACTTCAATAAAATGTTAGCAAAAAATAAAAATACAATAAATAAAAAAATACATTAACGCACTGGGGAAGGATAAGGCTTATCATTTCACGCAAGCTCTGGGCAGTAGAGCTGGCTGCAGGAGAGCAGGGGTGCTCTGGGAGGAGAGGGCCTGTGAAGGGAGGGCAATGAGGTTATTCTGGAGACAGCCAAGAAGCACAAGTTAAAATCACGTGAACAGAAGCCAACATTTTGCTCCATAATAGAGGCGAATTGTTGGGAGCGATGCCCCAGGCAGAGGTGCCATGTTCCAGCCCAGGACTGGAGTGAGAGCGGAAAATAGGCAGCATTCGCAGATGTCCAGGCCCCCCATCCTGTCTTTTCTCCTACCTCCTCTCCTCTGCACGAACTTCCTTCTACTCCAGCCAAACTGGACTTTTCATTATCCCCTAAACAGGCACAACCTATCCCCACTATTGCATGTGCATGGTTCCCCTCCAGACACCCTTTCTCCCTTCCTTCCCCTAACCCTGCTTCTCTTCCCCCGGTTCCTGCCAACCACCTGATCATAATATGCAGTTACGTGTAAAATACCCTTCAGAAACCTGGGGGTCACCTCTGACCTCTTTGACCACCTCACCCCTCCAACCTGACCCGTCCTCAAATCCTGTTTTCTTTCCTCTCCGCAGCTCCAGGAGTCATGCATTCCCTTGTCTCCATTGCCTGCCTAGCATGAACTCTCCCTCTTGCTTAAGCCATGTCCTTGACCTCCTAACCGGTACTCCTCATCCACTCGTACGCTTCTGCAGTCCATTTCCTGCACAGCAGCAACTACCCCTGCAAAGATCAACTGCTACTGGGTGCCAGGCACCCTTTCCAGGCCCTCGGCACACCCTGGGGAACAGAACAGTGCCTGCCCCCAAGGTGCTTATATTCCAGCAGGAGAGAGGCAGATGATCAATAAAGGTAACAGGTCATAAAGTTACCTCGGAAGGTGGACAGTACCATGGAAAGAAACATGGAAGCAGGTGAGGGGCATCAGGAGGGCAGGGTGTGGGGAGAAGTTTGCAGGATTCAGGGGGAATAAAGAGAGGTCTCTTTGAGAAGGTGAGATGTAAGCAAAGACTCCAAGGAGGGGAGGGACGGAGTCTAAAAGATTTCTGGAAGAAGAGAGTTGCAGGCAAAGGCTTAGCCAGGGCCCAGGCTCTGTAGGGGGCGAGTGCCTGCTGTGACTAAGGCACAACCAGGATATTCCAGGTTGTAAAAGAGCAGGAGGATGGATCAGAGAGGTCATGGAGGGTAGTTCCTGCAGCCAGACAGATGGTGCTCCTACAACTGTCACTATCAAGACAGCTGAGATGAAAACCCTCAGCCAGCTCACCAGGCCCTGCCCTTTGCACCTTTGCTCTTGGATTCTGTTTCCAGCCCCTTCCCACATCAGGGCCTTGTCAGGAACCGGCCCCCGTCTTCCCTCCATCCCCTTTGCTTAGTCATTCAGAGCTCTATGCAAACAGCACTTCCTCCATGACACCTTTTCCAAACCAGGTTAGTCCCCTGGCTTCACCCTCTCAAACCACCCTGCCCTTCCCCTACACCACAGGCCTTACCAGTTCACAGCAAGCTATCATTAAGTCTATAATTAGTTCATTTGGTTCATCACATCTACGACAGGTGTTTACTCTGTGCCAAACACTGCCCTGGGTGCCAGGGCACCGTGGAGAACAGGACCGACAAGGTCCCTATCCTATGGGAGATGGACCATAAACAGAAAGCAAATAAAGAAGATAACATCAGATGATGCTATGCACTACAAAGAAAAAACAGGGCAGTGTGGCTGCGAGGGGCACCTTTAGCCAGAATGGTCAAGGAGGTCTCATTCAGGGGATGATTTTTGAGCTGAGAAGAAGCCAGCTGTATGAGTATGAAGGAAAGGGTGCTCCAGGCAGCTGAGGAGCAAGTGAACAGGCCTGTAAGTCGGACTGACAAACTATTGGGTTGTTGGAAAAGTCATGACACATTTTTCAACGAAAAACATAGAAAAAAATACGTCATGACTTTTCCGACAATCCAATAGTTGAGGAAGAAAAGGATGGCCTGGTATGGCTGGAGCCGAATGGGCTGTCTGTCCTGCTAGAATGACAGTCCCACAAAACCCAAGACCCCTTGTGTTTTCTCTGCAGCTGCACCCACTTGCTGGCTCACGCTGACACTCTGCATTTGTTGAATAAAGGAGTCAATATTTCAGTTCTGCCCTTCAAGCCCACGTTCTCTGTGAACTCTTCCTAAGCCCTCTCCAGACCTCCAAGAACACTCCCTCCCTTAAACCAAAACCTCAGAATCTTCACCTGAGATCTGTGGATGGTCTGCATGGGTCTGGGCCACCCCTTGAAATGGTGGCCTCAGAGCTCGTGTCCATGTTTCTGGGGGTGCATGCATCAGGGTCCCAGAGGGTCTGAGACGTGACCCTCAAAACTGTTTATGAAACAGTGATCCAAACCCATCACTTTGCAGATGCAGAAACTGAGGTCTGGAGGAAGGACTGTATATCCCAAGCCGCCAACTGCTAGGCCCCAAGATCCACCTGATCTGGCTGCGAGAAGCCAGTGTGGGTTCTGTCATTCACATTTTCAGTCTCACAGCCTCATGGGAGGTAGCATACTTCTGGCCCCCTCTGTATGACTGTCCTTGCTTTTATCTGTAATGTATAGTAAGTCCCTCGTGGCAGGGGTGTCCTCCCTCCTCAGATTATATATTCCTTGAGGGTGGGATGTGCTTGTCGGGTTTTTTAAATGTTACTTTACCTGATTCTTTACTTCCGTGTCTACACACTTCCAAGAGGGGCTCCAAGAGCACCCGCAGCCCAGTAAGCTCCTTCCTCCCATGCCCAAGGACCACAGAAGCTGCCACGTGGGGCGTTAACTGGCTTGTGGTCAGGCCTGTGGCTGGATATTCTTAGCAGCCTTTGGCCACCCGTCCTGAGAATTTCAACTCCTCTGTCACCAGGGCTTAGAGCCCTCACCACCAGGCCAGAGATGTTCTCACTATCCAAGCAGGCAACTCAGAATCCAGAGTGAAGCAGAGTGTGCTTGTTTTAAAGGCCCACAGCTCAATGTCACACTTAGCCTGTTGCTGCCCCATGCTGCCCCGGGCCTGACTGGCCAGCCAGACTGCTTGGAAAACATGGTCTGGCTTAGCAGAACTGCTCCACATGGCAGGACCTTTTGGCCACAGCATGGCAGTTAGCATGTCTGACCTCTTTCCTAGGCCCTGGGGCAACTCTGAGTCCTGAGAGTCTGGGACACTTGCTAACCTTCCTTTATAGAGGTTTCAAGACGTCCACTGTGGGTCAAACAGTGATTTTTTTTAAAAAAGGAGTCATGGGGATCAGAAATCCACCTTTTAGCCCTTTTCTGAAATCAATCCTTGGGTGCATTCCCCTTCTGGATGAATCTACTTCTCCCATTCTCAAGCAATGTCATGTTTGGCCTGCCACCCAGCTGTGTGCAGTGGTGGGGGTGGGGGTGGGGATTGAGAGAGGGTCTTGGGGACCTTCCACCAGCGCAGCATCATGGGCAGGGATGGCTGTGTAGTCAGTAGGGGGGCCGAAGTCAGTTAAGTGTGTTTTGGGGGGAAGGTTTCTGCATATTTGCCATCAGTTCATAATGGTGTCCAGAGATAGACCTGGCCTGACTGCCCTGCAGAGCCGAGGCTCTGGCAGTGGGTGTTGGCTTTGTCAGCCTGTGGTTGGGCTGCCACCCCCACTGCATCCCTGAGCTGCACTGTGCACCCATCAAAGCTGCCAATAACATGGCGCTTGACTTCTCCCAACTCCATTCTACCTCTTCTTTTTCCCCCCCTCGCCCCCCCCCCACACTTTCTCTTTTCTGCTGGGTTGGCTGTTCCTGCAGCTATGTCTTTCTTTCCTTCACTTCTCTGGCTCTGCAAGTGTAGGGCCACAGCTTTGGCAGTGCAAGCTAGGGAGGAGGACAGCTCCCTGGCGGTGGGGGGGGGGCGGTAAGGGGGCTAGGGAGCAGAAATGCTTCACCTCTCCCAGCACCACGGCTCCAGCAATCCACAGCAGATACAAGTTAGGTTCAATGTCAAAACCTGGTGTCTTCGAGGTGCCATGTGGTGAGGAAGGGCAGCTGTGGAATGGACGAAGCACCAGAGAAGCTGTGCTAGGAGAATCTTGCTGAATCCCCACTGGGCTCTTTGTGACTGTGGGATTTGAGGCCTTGGGGGGGAACTGTTGAGGTAGGGGCTTAAGGGGACCACGAAACCCCTGAAATCAACCCTATTCTACCAATGTGTATTCAGCACTCCCTATGTATAAGTCAGGTGCTATGGGAATGAGTATGGGTGCTCACAAGGGGGACTGCCCTGGAAGAGGCACTCAGGCTCCTTGTGGGCAGTGTCAGGTCAGACAGAAGACAGAGGGCTTTGCGTGGGGGTGGAGGTGTGCGGGGGACAAAGGCAGGTGGGGCCAGCCTGGCTTGTCCTGTTCTGAGAGGGTGCCCCACCGTCCACTAAAGTCCAGCTGAGTGAGTGGGAACACTGGTGGCAAAGGCAGGCGAGGTCCCTGCTGTGCGCCCGGCAATGGTGTGTTCCGGACAGCTGCCCTGGGGACGGTGTGTGTTTGCTGGAGAGAGTGAGTCTGCAGGGTTGAGGGCCTAGAATTGGAGTTTTTCCTCACTAACCCCACAGTGGGCTGATAATAAAATAAAATAGCAGAAATAGTAACACTGGCAGCTGGCATGTTTGAGCACTTACGATGGTTGGGCACTGTATAATCTTCCATAGTAAACACAGCCACAACTTCCTTGAAGCCCCTCCCACCAAGGGGGTATGTTATGGGCTGAACTGTGTGGTTCTCCCCCACCCCCAAATCCATATGTTGAAATCTTAACCCCTAGGTTGAAATCCTCCCTTATAACGTGATTGTATTTGGAGATAGGATCTTCAAAGAGGTAATTAAGTTAAAAAGAGGTCATTAGGGTGCTCCCTAATCCAATATGTCGGTGTCCTTATAAGAGCAGGAAATAAGGACACAGGGACACATACAGACGGAAGACCATGTGAAGACACAGGAAGAAAGCGGCCATCTACAAGCCAAATGGGAGAGGCCTCAAAAGAAGCCAACCTTGATGACATTTTGCTCTCAGACTTCCAGCTTCGAACTATAAGGCAGTACATTTCCATTGTTTAACCACCCAGTTTGTGGTCCTTTCTTATGGAAGCCTGAGCAAGTTAATACAAGGTGGAACCTATGTCCCCTCCCCTAGAATCTGGGTTGGCCTGGTAACTTGCTCTGAACAACAGAATGCAGCACAAGTGACACTATGTAACTTCCAAGGCAAAGCCTTGCAGCTCCCTGCTTCACTCTCTCAAGCAGTGCTGAAACTGCCAGAACGGAAGCCAGTCTTGAGTCAAGCTAGAGGATACAAGGTAGCAGGGAGAAGAGCCGCAGTTCACCCCAGCCAAGAGCTGGCACCAACTGCCAAACCGTGCATGAGGCTATCTTGGGCCTCCCCTGCTGTCCTCTAGCTGACTGCAGCTGCAGGAGTGAGCCTAGCCAACCCACCCAACAGCCAGGAGGAGGAAGAAACTGTTGTTGTTCAAGGCATGTTTTAGGATGGTTTGTTATATAGCCGTAACAAACCAATACACCTCATTGAAACAAAGGTTTCCATTCAAAAGTTTTAAAAGTATGGGCGTTGGTTAAGAGCTGGCTTGGGACGCCGGTTCGGATCCCACATATGAGGGCCAGTGACACTGCCCTCTGGAGCTGGGCTGCCGTGAGTCGCCGGCGACGGCATAGGCTGCAGCCCCTGTGGCAGTGGGTTGCCATGGGCTACCGTGTGTAGCCAGCAGCCAGCGTGAGCGGCCAGCAGCCGCCGTGAGAGGCCGTCCAGAAGCCGGCGACTGATCTGCCTCACCCGGGAAGAGCGCAATGATGGTGCCAACTTGGGCCAGTGAAGCAACGTATCCACAACTAGACTGAAGACCAAAAGGACAGCAACTTGTCTGTTCCCCTTCCCCAATTCCCCAGCGCTGTTCCCATCCCCCCAATTTCCCAATTAAAAAAAAAAAGTATGTTTTCATGAATATTGGGCAAAGATCTCCATTAAATGGGAAAAACCTTTACCTAGAATTATTTCTCCACTCAGGGCTTCCCAGCTACCTCTGGGTTGGCCCCTCACTGTGTCTGAGCCTGCTCTTTACAATTCTGGGGCACAGCATGGGGGTACCTCCAAGGAGGGAAAGGAAGCACTCCCTGAATCATCAAGAAAGAAGATCTCCATTTCTTTTTTTTTTCTTTTTCTTTTTTTTTTAGCTGAGCCATCCTGCTACCTGTTGGCAGCTCAGCGGCTGCTCAGCTCGGGCTGGACTCGAACCGCTGTCGCTCAGAGCTCAAACTCTTGAGCGAGCTCTTAACCAACTGAGCCACTCGGCCGGCCCCAAGATCTCCATTTCTTTACCTGCCCTCTAGAACAAGTGGCCACCTACACCAGTCAAATCCCCAGATGTCAATTAATCAAATACCTTCTGGATACACAGGTATAGCATCACTATGGAAATAGGCACCATTTAGTAAGCACTTACTAAGTACAAAGCATATATTTAATACATTTACTTATTTAATTCCCATGGAAGGATGGTCAAAACAAGCAATTATTACCCTCTTTCGTAGATGAAGAAACAGAGACTCAAGAGAGAGGTTAAGTAGCTCTCCTTAAGGTCACAAAACTCATGGGCCTGGACTCCCAAACTGATGGTCTTTTCTCTCTCCCAAGGTTTGACTTTGACAATTAAGGGGGGTGATATAAGGAGAACAATTAAGGGGGGTGATATAAGGAGAATGGAGATTTCTGCCCCAGTGAGGAGAAATTCGAAGAGCTGGTCCTATAAAGGTTGGACCAAGCCTCAGCGGTGGGGCTGGGGCCAGGCCAGGTTTGTGAGAAGGCAGAACCTTGGGTGGAGCTGCCAGGAAGTGCCTCAGGGAGGTGAACCAGTCTGGAGGGAGGGAGGTGTGGGTAGGAGTGAGGGCAGAAGCTGCAGCACTGTCCAGACCTGGGGTCAGGAGAGGGCTGTCCCTCCGTCACCTTCCCTCTGGCCTCCTGGCTTCTCAAGGACTCCATCCATGCTGGCAACTCCCCAGGCAGCCCCAGGCCTTCTCTTCCCTCCGGTTTATGTAAATCCCTGACAAGTGAAGACCAACCTGATTAAGGGCTGACTGTGCTGGGCCCCTGCTGAGTTTTTATCAGCACCCCCTCATTTCATACTTATGGAGACACTTGGAGGTGGGCACCTTGTTACCCCATTTTCCAGATGGGGAAACTGAGGCACGGAGCTGTGAGCAGATGGGCAGCCTGCAGTATGGCCTTACCTAGTTACTCGACGTAGGAGTCGTCTCTTGGCCTCCCCAGTCCTCTGAGACCTGCCCTGCCACAGATTCCTGAGGTGCTCACACATGTGTATCACTCACTTGGGCACATGGTGTGTGCTCCTTGATGGGCACCATGGAGGCCTGTGGACTATTTCTCACCCTCAGCACAGTGTTGGGCACATAGTAGGAGCCCCATAATGTGAGCTGTGGCAGCCAAACTGTTGCATTCCTGTGTAGCTTGGAGCCTCACCCCACCCTACTCTGAACAACACAGTTGCCCAAGGTGAGGCTAGTGGTGGTGATGGGCAAGGTGAAGGAGCCCAGAAAGAAGAGCAGGAGGCCCAGAGCCAAACACAGGCCCCACTGCCTTTTTCCGGAGTAAGAGTATGAGCGAGAGTGGCAAATGGGCCCTTTTCCTCAGAGACGGCGCTCATCCACCCCCTTCCCAAATGACAGCAAATTGTAGCCGACACATAATGGCGCCTCCCTATTCCGCACTCTGCCTTCCCAAGGCAGCCTACTGTGCAAATCCCACCTGCTCTGGCACCAACTGGACTCCAGCCTTCCTTTGAATGCTGCCTCATCCTGAGGAGACCCATCCCCCACCTTCCCTCAGGACCCCAGGAGGTGGTCTGAATGGTCTGTCTCCTTTGACTTTTCCTCAGATCCCCCAACTCTCTCCAGACCTGGGGGTAACAACAACAAGCTCAGAGAAAGGACTCACTCCCGAATGTGAGGAGAAAGAACCATGCCCACAAAAGCAGCTCTCCGACTGCCTTCTCTCCAGCTGCCACTCAGTTCGCCATCCCAACACTTTGCCCTGAGGGCCCCACACCAGGGTGTCTTGTCCTGAATGTGTTGACATTGTGTCCTCAGCTGGGTGTTCCCATTCGGAGCCCAAAGAGCTTCCAGGCATATGGCAGGGTTGACATGGGGTGGCAGAAAATCTTGGAAAACCTTATGGACCCGACTCCTTGTGTACCCAACAACCTCCATTGGGAAAACAGAAGGTGCCCCACTGCTGCCCTGTACGACCTATCCAAAGGGACTAGAAAGGACTAGACACTGAGAAAGATTCACCCCATCCCTACAGCCCAGTAGACATGACCAAGTGCAACTGGAAGCCTGGCATCTGGCACTGACTTTGCCCTGTGAGGTCCCAGGCCTCCAACTAAAGGGGAAGTTCACATTTGTCCAGCACTTCAAAGAGATCATCTCATTTAATCCTCAACAACCCCGTGAGATACTGTGGCAGTTTTAAACATGTCTGAGGGTTATAGGACACTCTTCCCACCAAGCTGTGGGGTCAATGTCCCGACTCCTAGAAATCTGAGTGGTCTTGTGACCACTTTGAACACAACAGAAATGATCCTGTGAGATTTCTAAGGCTAAGTCAGAAAAGGGCCACGCAGCTTCCTCCTGGCTCTCTTGGGGCACCTATACTGGGAGAAGTCAGAAAGAAGTCAACTGCCATGCTGGGGAGCCACAGGTAGATGCCCCAGTTTGCAGCCCAGTCAAGCTCCCAGAAAATGGCCAGCATCAACTGACAGCCAAGTGAGTGCACCATCTTGGACATCCTTCAGATGGCTGCAGCCTGTGTTGACATTTAACTGCAAACCCAGGAAAGAGCCACCCAGCTGAGCCCTTCTCAGGATTCTTGACCCACAGAAGTGTGAAAAAATAAAGCAGTTGTCTTAAGTGGCGAAGTAATTTGTTGGTAAATTACCAGCAAATCTGGGGTAATTTGTTGCAACAAAACAGATCCATGGTGTTGTTTCCACTTCACAGAAGAGGAAACTGAGGGTCAGAGGGGTTGAGTAACTTGCCCATGGTCACATACCTCGTTAGTGGAAGAGCTGAGATGCAAACACAGCCTCTCTAAATCCAAAACATTATGTCACAGCCCCTTCTCACCATCGTGCCCCCTGACATTTTCTCACTTACTAGAAGAGAACATTCTTTTCAGACTAAACTAGTTTCCAAACATGGCTGTGCGTCAGAGTCAGCTGTGGCGAGTGTTAAAGATAGAGATTACCAGGCCCCACCCCAGGCCTATTGAGTCAGACTTTTCAGGCGTGGGGCCAGGATTCTGCATTCTATACTGACACCCCAGGTGACAATGAGAGTCAGTGAACCAGCCAGGGGACCCTGCCGCTCAGCCAGGTTATTACAGGCAATTAGAAGGGACCTGCCAGCTTTTCTTCAAAATATACCCAATGTCAGGAAATCACTCATGATATGTGCTCATCTGATTAAATTTAGACTCTCCTGACCCTAACATCTGAGAAGTCTTTTCCAGCCCCACACAACTAAGAGACAGAACCTAATGGTAGCATATCAGATCAACAGATCAATAAGTACGTTGTGGGCAACGCTGTAGGCAAGGTGTGTGTTGACACCTTGCGAGGCTCTGTGGTCCCTGCCCTCTAAGAACTTACAACTGACAAGAGAAGACATCACTCATTTCAGAAAAACAAAGTGATAAGTTTTTGTGGCTGTGACAATAAGTACGAAAACAACCGGGAGAATTAGACTTCAACCAGTAATTTGGGAGGGGCTCCATGAAGGAGGTGTGTCTGGAGCTGGGCGTCAGGGTGAGAACAAGGATGTCATTCCAGATGGGGACCCAGAAGGGCAGCGCAGGCAGGAGGGCGTGAGTGGACACCAGGAAGCCTGGGGCTGCCCAGTGAGTATGCTTGTGGATTGTGAAAACTAGAGTGGGACCAGATGGTGGGGGAGGGGAAGGGGAGCCTCGAAGCTTGATCCAAATTTTTCTTTTTCTCAGTTTCCAAAAGCTACTGTCATTAAAGATCAAGGGCCAAATTGCAGATTTTCCTGAAAATGAAAAGAAAATCACAGGCTTTTATTTCCCAGGATGTCAGCTAGCATTTTCCCCAGAAGACACCTGGGAGAATTTTCAAGGAAGGAAAATACTTTGTTTCTGCCCTTTAAGAGCTTAAAATCTAATAGAGTCCACCAGAATGCCTAAAAAGAAGAAAAGAAAATTTCAAGTGCTGGCAAGGAGCATTCTTATACTCGGCTGTGGAAATATAAATTGGCACGACCACTTTGGAAAACTTTGGCACTATGTATTAAAGCTGAACACAGGCCCAAACCTATGGCCTAGTAATTCAACTTGTGCCTATACATACACACAGCAGGAATGTATCCATCTCTTCACCAGAAGGCATGTACACAAGTGTTCATAGTAGCAACATTAGTAATCGCCCCAAAGCAAAACTGCCTAAATGCCCATCAACAGTAGAATAGTAGAGAAATAAAATGTGGTGTATTCACACAGTGGGATGCTACACAGCAGAGAATGAATGAATCGCATAGCACACGATATGGATGGATCTCATCAGCACAATGTGGAGCAAAAGAAGCCAGACACACAAAATAGTTCATATTGTAGACTCCGTTTCTATAAAGTACCAAATCGGACCACGCAAATCAATGCTATTAGAAGTTAGGGTAGCAGTTTTCTTTGGAGGCATAGTACTACCATGTTTCCCCGAAAATAAGACCTGGACTTATATTAATTTTTGCTCCAAAAGACGCATTTTATTCATGTATAAAAATCTACATTTATTCTGGCTGATGATCTTAACTGGGGCTTATTTTGAGGTAGGGCTTATATTACAAGCACCCTGAAAATCATGCTAGGGCTTATTTTCCGCTTAGGTCTTATTTTCAGGGAAACACGGTAGGAAGGGGGCATGAGTTGATTTCCAGGTTGCTAGTGAGTGTTGTTTCCTGATCTAGGTACTGGTTATATGGGTGTCTTCATCAAGCCCTATACTTACAATGTGTGCACTTTTTATATACAACTATTTTGCTTCAATAAAAAGTAAATCATCGGGCCGGCCGAGTGGCGCG
>NW_017731357.1:6642759-6645259 GCF_001890085.2 Hipposideros armiger | reverse complement strand
TTATATGTGTGGCCATCTCCTGGGGCCTAGATGTCACACTTATCACAAGTTAGCAGTGCTTCTCAGTCTTGACACACACAGAAGGTGATAATATCTTCATGGCACACACGGTGTAAACAGTGACCAAGTGTTCACAATTGCCCAACATGGCTGCTCAAGGCCTGAAGCTACCAGTCAGGGGGTTTGGGCCACCCCCACACCCACCAGGACACCTTGAGGGGCTGGCCCACTGGAAACCCACTCCGTCTTAGGAAGCGCTGGGTTAAGGGACTGCAGGGGCCATTCTGGCTCTGGAACTAGTAAGTTAAATGGGGAGAGGGTGACTAAGGGGCAGCAGGGCTTCCTGGGGCCTGGGCTGGGTACAAGGGTGTGCCTAGGACTGGGGGGCAGCGCAGGCCTGAGTGGTGGGCTGGAAGGGCACGCTGCCAGCTATGGCTGGCCCACAGCCAGGAAGTCTGACTGAACGTGGGCCAGCCCTGTTGGCCCACAGACTCTGTAAGCTGAACTGCTCCAGCGCTCCTTGGCCTCTTTGTTTTCACTTCCCCACAGCTCTCCCTTAGTGTTTAGGAATGTGCTTTGAAGGTTCCAGCATTTCGCCTCTGCTTAGGGAAACCAAGAGCAGAGGCTGGGCTGAGGCCAGATGGCTGCAGGGAGGGCACCTGTGATCACACTGCGAGTGCCCCAAGGGGCAGGTGGAATCCGGGGGGGGGGCACAGAGCGGGGGGGGGCAATGAAGCCAGCCCCCATTCTCTGCTGGGAGACTCCATTTCCAGTGCTAAACCTTGGAGAGTCTTGGGTTTGTTTTGTTGAGGGAGGCAGTATTCCCTTACCAGCTCCCCCGGAGAGCCTGCATTTGTCCAGGAACTTTGGGGATAAGCTACACTCTTCTGTTTGTCCAGGGCAAGAGAGAGGGCTGCTCAAGCTAGACAAGTTGCCTCCTCTATTTGCATTAGACTCATTTTCCTGGCCGGCCTTGGGAAACAGTCAGGCCCTCCAAGGAGAGTGGCATGAAGGGCCCTGGCCCAGATGGCCTCTCTTGTACCCCCACCCCTGGGAGAACAGTCCCATGTCCAAGCTGCCATCCTGTAAAACTCACAGTGGGCTTTGTTTAAAAGCAGAACCCTGCCAGTGGTAGGCTTCCTTCTTCCCTTCTCCAGCCCTCTCATACACTGCCCTTCATGGCCTTTGTTACCAGGCACAGAAGCACCCAGTCACCCCTGCTTAGTCCTTTGAGGGCTCATAGCACTATGGCCTCATATGCCCGGCATAGTGCTCTGCACACAGCAAGTGCTTAATAAATGTTCAATGACTAAACTACGTGGCCTCTTCAGTGACCAAGAGCACCCTGGATCCTTCTCTAACCAGAAGTCACTTTCCTCCTCTGATTCGTTACTCAAAGTAGAGAGCTCTGGGTTTTGGTCTTACTTATGCCACTAACGTGTCAACTTGCGCTAGTGTTCTCATCCTCTGAACCAATTTCCTCAGCTGGGTTAAATGGGGGCTCAGTTAAAGCACTGGCAGCCGTTGTATGAGATCTCCACATACTCCTGTTTGCCAGCTGTCACTTTATCCCCAGGTCAGGCCATTTCAATCAGGCCCAGACCCCGGTCTTAGTTGAGGTCCCTAGCCCTCAGCGGAAGGTTCTCTCCCTGCTTTTCCACGGCATCTGTTTGGCTTCACAACACACACCTGGTCCTTGGGCTTTTGACACGTCTGCTCCCTTCTGTCCTCACAGCCATTTATACAGCTCCAGCTCCTGCGTGTGACGGGGCTGTGGCACGAGCAATAACTCCAATGCCACAAGGGCACCCGAGTCATTTTTCTGCAGCCAGCATTGTCTGTTTGGAGCTCTGGTAGACCTCCTTCCTGCCTGGTGGTGACACAGGCCCTGTTTAGTTAAGTGTGTGCTATGGGGGGTTTTCCTTCCTAATTTCCATTTCTCCTTGATTTCAGCAAGGGAGTTAATGTGCATTCAGGGGCTCGGCTGTGGGTAAACAGAAAGTGCCATCAGAGGGATCCCTTCCTCCTCGCTCTTAGAAAAGTCACTTTCTCTGCCCAGGTAATGACCGCCTTTTCCTCCCAGCTGCCTCTCAGCCTCCTTATATTTAGTGCACGTTGCCCTGGATAGAGTTTAATTAGGCACCAATGCACCCAGGGGCAAAAAGTAAGGACCCCTCTCGGGTTGAACAAATGGGGCCCAGCCCCAGCGCAGGAGTCTGCAGCCAGCCTCTCCTGGCTGGTAAGTGATGGGCTGCCAGGAGGTAGAAGAGGTTGTCCATTCTCAGCTAATGATTGCCTTAGGCGTCAAGTGATGGAAAATCCAGGCGGGCTGGCGAGCTGCAGGGCGCAGCCAGGGACAATCGTATGGACCAGTTTAACACAGCTGGGGGAGGGCTGGCAGAAGGAATGCTGCGTCTCTGTGTGTGTGTGTGTGTGTGTGTGTGTGTGTGTGTATGTGTGTGTGTGTGTGTGTGTGCACGCGAGTGTTTCCTGGTCTCTT
>NW_017731357.1:6633879-6639129 GCF_001890085.2 Hipposideros armiger | reverse complement strand
CTACGGCCAGAGCGCGCGCCGTGCGCCTCGAGGTTCCCGAGTCCAACCCCGCTGCGCGGTCACTCTCACCCCGACCCCCGCCGCCCTGTCCCCCACCGCGGTTCCCAGGGCCTTGGCACCTTGCCATCGAGTGTCATTAGGGGCAGAAACTTGACACAAGCCTTCCCGACGCAGACACCCCAGCCAGCCCCCTCCCTCCTGCGCTCCCCCGCGACAAGTTTACTTTCAAGTAGTTGGACAGGGTTTCCACCTCAAAGGCCGGCCTTGCGCCGGCCCAGAGAGAGGAGGCAGGCTCGGAAAGGTGTCTTCACCTGCCCGGATACCTAGGGTGTACCACAGGCCCCTGGCTGGCCCTGAGCCCGAGCGCCCGAGGCCGGTGCCCCCTGCTCCCCCTTTGTAGCGGCTCATCCACTGCAAGTCCCTGCAATCGGCACATGCACTCTGGGCACACACACACCCACGACCCACACGTCTGGTCAACTTTTGGGGCAGCGGCAGAACCATGTACTCAAATTCTCGGCGGCTTACAGTCTGTAGAGCTCAGAGAACGCCACAGACGATGCAAGATTGGCCACAGAAGTGTTCCCCCTCAACTCTGCAAAGTAGGTCTCATAAAAGCACCACCACCCCACCCCACCCCCCAGTTGCTGCCTAGGGCAGGGAGCAAGGGTAAACGCAGTGAGGGACGCTCGGAGCCCTGCTGGGTTTGCTTTGGTGGAGCTAAGCCAGAACCTGAGACGTTTCAGCCCCGGAGGTCATCGAGCCCCCGATGCATCATCCTAGGGCAGGGGTCGTCAGGGGTGGGTACTCGCATTGATCCTAAGGCCCAAGTCGCCCGCGAGAACAGGCCGAGTGAAGCCCGGGTGGAGGGAAGGCGGCCACATGTTCGCAAAGAGAGCCGCAGCGTAAAAGCCGCGACGCTCTCAGAGAGGCAGAGCGCGACCCGCCGACCCAGGAGACTGGCGAGGGCAGGCTCTCGAGAAACTGGCAGCGAGACAAAGCGGGAAGAAAGAGACGGGGAGGTTCCTCTGCAGACCCAGAAAGGCAGGCAGCAGCAGAGGCCCGGGTCCCGACGCGGAAGCGTGTGCAGATAGGCCCTGCCTGGCATACCCCGGTTCGGGCCCCCAGAGACAACGACGCGGACTCCGGGGGGAGGAGGACTACTGCCAGGGCTGGTCTCTGTTGGGCCTGGGCCGGCTTTATGAGTCAGTGTGGGTCTTCCCCAGCAGATGGCAGGGTCCCTGGGGTGGTCTTACCGATAGGGATCCCTCTGGTCTCCACCCCTCCCTGAGCCCTGGACAAAGGTAGTGGGTTAGAGGTGCGCGGCCCTCGGAGAGCTCGAGTCTCGGGTCTGGGGAGCCTCGGGCAACTGTTTATCTGACTTGGAGGAGCTGGAGGGCCGCCACCCTCCACCGAATTAACATTTCAGCTTTCCGACCGAAAGACGCTTACGGCACAGCCCACGCCCTGACTTTCCAACAATCGGGAATCGAGACTGGACTTCCCGCAAGGAGGAACAGTGCAATGTGGGAAAAGACCCCCAGCCTCAGGTTCTCCGCCGCTGCCTCCCATCGCCCGCACACTGGGCCCAGCAGCCGCGCTCCCCCCCACACACTGGGCCAGCAGAGTCCCCCTCACTGCCTCCCCGGCTCCGCAGTCCCGGGCAGCCACTGTGGAGCGCGCCTCTCTTCCCTGGAATGAAGCCGAGAGCTTTCCCGCGGCTCTTGGCTTTGCGCACACTCGCTGCACCCATCCCCAACAAGAGCGCGCGAGCGCGCGCGCGCTCGCTCTCTCTCGCTCTCTCGCTCTCGCTCTCTCTCTCTCTCTCTCGCTCTCTCTCTCTCTCTCTCTCTCTCTNTGTGTGTGTGTGTGTGTGTGTGCACGCGAGTGTTTCCTGGTCTCTTTTCGCTCCCCTCCCCGCTGCCTTTCCCTCGTTCTTGCTCTCGCTTTCAGTTTTCTCTTCTGTTTCTAGCCCAGCCCACGCGAGTCGAAATTAGAAAGGTCTTTGCATTCATTTATTTGTTTTAATAAAGACAGCATTTTTAAGCAGTATATTTGCAGCAATTGAGTGTTAAACTAAACACCAAGCCAACTAAATGTGTTAGGGGAAAATGAAAAGTCAGTTTACAAGAAACATATAATTAACATGTTCTTTGACTTTCCCTAAGCCTTTGTCTGGCTGAGGACAAGACAGAGGAACCATAATCAACTTTAATAAAATGAAATACGGTATCATGGCAAAAGTGGAACAAAAAAGTTTGGAGTGGGAAACAATCCTCAAGAGGAGATTCTGGAGTTATAAATATATTTTAAAAGTGAATGTTTTGTTGCCTTATTTTCCAGTCAACAATTTTCCCCTTCCAACTACAAAGGCTCCAGAAGGCTCTAGTTCAGCGGTTCTCAACCTTCCTAATGTGGTGGTGACCCCCAACCATAAAATTATTTTCGTTGCTACTCTACAACTGTAATTTTGCTACTGTTATGAACCATAATGTAAATATCTTTTTGTTTTCCGATGGTCTTAGGCGACCCCTGTGAAAGGGTCGTTCGACTCCCAAAGGGGTTGCGACCCACAGGTTGAGAACCGCTGCTCTAGTTTGTCCTGTACCTGTTAACAACGACTAAAGCTGAGACAGGAGGGGGAGGGGGAGGGGGAGGGTGGTACAAGGACCCAGCAGGAGATGCATGGGAGTTTCCAGAGGCTGATCTACCCAGGCTAATGGAAATTACTATTGCACAACACCAGAGTCTTCACGTGGCCTGACTTCCAATAAACTGTTCTCCTCCTCACCCCTTGGAGAAAGTGAAATAAGACATTAGACTTTCAATAATCTCATATGGTGATGATCAATCAAAACCCAGAGGAGAAGGCCAATTTATAGAAATTGTATCTGCTTCACTGGGCAGCTGGAACCAGGGAGCTGAAAAGAACACTGGGCTCGCCTTTGATGTGTGAAGTTGCCTAAAAATCACAAATGCCAGAAGACATTGCCTGTATACATGGGGGCTTTTCAAAGGGAGAGGGTGCTCCTGAGAGGCCTGTGTCAGGCGGAGCACAGTAGGGACCTGCCTGCCAAAAGGAGTGCGCACATGTTTAGGCCACATCAAACTATTTATTTTTATATCCTTCAGCTATTTTAAGTTGGCATTTCCATCTTTCTTGTTTGTTTTATCGCCAATGAAGTTTATTTACTAAATTAACTTTTAATGGATCCTCTATTTTGTCCTTTCAAGTTGGCTTCTAGGACTTGGGTCTTTTTAGCCAGGACCCCTCTAGCCTTTGTGACCAGCTCTCTCTCACACACACACTCCCATCCCAACCCTGGAGGTGAAGGGCTCGGCCTCTGTTAACTCCTTGCCTGCTGGTGTCTTTTCTCTGTAGCTACTAATCACCTCCTTTTGATCATTGCCAAGTTCTCAGGTTGAAGGAAGGAGAAAGGACCTCTTGACCATTCTGGCTGGCTTTCCACATGAGCCTGAAAATGTCGACAAATTTGAAACATCTGCCGGGCTGCTTTGGTCTGATTGCTAAAATATGCCGACCTCAAGCCCCCTCCCCCCGCCCCTTTTAATCTGTTTCATATTCACAAATTAAGCATTTAGTCTGGGTAATAAATCAGGGCGGTTTACGAGACTCACACGAGACAAACAAGCGAGTAGGGCGCAGCACAAGCCCCTGGAAGCCGAGTGCGCGGAGCTGCCAGGAGTCAGGAGCTCCATGCGCTCGAACGCGGACAGCAGCCCTGGCGCGCTCTGACACGCCGCCAGCACCCACAATCTGGCCGGTCCCCGAGTGGGCGCAGCGGAGGGGTGCAAGGGGGCAGCCCTAGCATGGACCCACACCCCCTCCAACCTTCCGCGCGAACCCGCGGCGCCCGGCCCGCCCCGCCCCAGCTCTGGGCAACTCGGCGCCCCTGCCCCGCCAGGGAGGGGCCATTGGCAAAGGCGACAGCCTCACCCGCACACACCCTGTGGTGGGCCCATTACGCCAGCCGAGAAGGCTAGAACCCCCTCCCCCACCTCTTCCATCCTGCTGAGCTCGGCCTTAAAGGTCCTAGGCCCACACTGGACAGAGAAGCAAATGATCCCCCTCCACATCCACGTGTAACCTCCACCAAGCCTGGGCGCTAGGCACCGCGCCCCCCCCATCTCTCCGCGTTGCCTCCTCCCGGGTTTCGGTCCCAGCAGCCACAAAGCTACTTTCAGATTCAGAAGGGGAGGGCGGTGGGGAGGACTCTCCTTCGGAGTGGATCGAGGCATGGGGAGGAGAGCAAAGGCACAAACAGGGCCCAGGCCCCCACTACAAAAACCCTAGCTCAGGCTTCAGCGACCACCCAAACTCAGGGGGCTTCAACCTGTGCGTCTCCTGCCCTCCCCTGTGCGAGAAGTGGACCTGGACCAGGGGTCTCGGGCCAGGCCCAGCCTAGGGCCTTGGGAGACCCCGCAGGGGAGAGTGGCTCTAGGTCACCTCGTCCAGGCCCCGGTTGCCCCGCCATGCTTAAGTTCCCTATCGTTTGGCGTTCTAGACGCTACGGTGGGACGCGGTGGCCGAGGCGGAGGGCGGGAAATCGGGAAGCCGGAACGTGCAGCCCACCCGGGACTGGGTGGGGGTTGGCACAGGTACAATTCCCCCACCTTGCAACACAGTGAACACACATCGCCCTTCCTCGCTTCTCCTAGCACACATTCCGACTGCGAAAGCCATTACCGCCGGCGCGCGAGAGACTTTTTAAATATTTACAGCCCGCTCTCCGCACGGTAGCCTGATCCATCTTGTGGGCGCGGAGGCGGGGCGCGGGGCTCCTCTCCTGAGGAGGTGAGGAGCCGGGGCGGGGGGCGCCAGCCGCCTCCCCCCACCGCCCCCGGAGCTCCCCACCTTGTCCCCTCCAGGTGGGGAGGGGGCCGGAGGCTGCGTGCTGCGCGCCAGGGGCCCTGCCGAGGCCTGAGCAGGCGTGGGGGGGGCAGCGTCCGGGAGGAGGGAGGGCTGGGAGGCTGATTTAAAGGTTCTCACCGGGAAGCGAGCGAGGCACAGACCTGAGAGCCGCGGCGCGGTGAAATCCAAGGAGCTCTCTTGGCGAGGAGGGGCTGTCAGAGGCCATTTATCTCTCGCCAGAGTGGAGGCTCGGCTCCCACACCGCCCGCGAGTAACAATGGCAGCGATCAGCAGCTCTGCACGCGCTCCAGTGCATGAATGGATTGCGGAAGATGCCTGTGCTCCCTTCGGCTCCGGCGGCTCTCCCAGCGCCCCCT
>NW_017731357.1:6626450-6632069 GCF_001890085.2 Hipposideros armiger | reverse complement strand
CACACTCGCTGCACCCATCCCCAACAAGAGCGCGCGAGCGCGCGCGCGCTCGCTCTCTCTCGCTCTCTCGCTCTCGCTCTCTCTCTCTCTCTCTCTCTCTCTCTCTCTCTCTCTCTCTCTCTCTCGTTCTCGCCCTTCCTGTCTCCCTGCTGGGCGTCCTCGAAACCTAGCTGGAGTGCAGAGTGCCGGCTGAGCAGGGAGCCTGGGAGACCAAGTGGAGGTGGCCAAGGGAGAGGAGAGGGCCTGTAATGGGGGTGGGGGTGGGGGTGGGGGGGCTCATGCCTGAGAAAGAAAGAGGCCAGCCGGAGACTGAGCCCACTGGAGAGGGAGAGTATAAAGAGAAAGCCAACACTAATCCCTCAGCTTGCCTATATGGGGCCTGACAGTTTACAAAAGCCTTTCCCCTGAACATTATCTCATTTGCACCAGCCTCACCACCGGGCTGTGAGGGAGGTAGGGCAGATAGCATTACCCCCATTGGCAGAGGAGGGAAATGGGGCCCAGAGAGGTTGAGAGAGGTCTGTACCAAGGTGGTAGAGCTAAGAGTGGTGGAGGAGGCCTGGGGTTTCCTCCCCCCAAGTTTACTTTCCTGTTCAATAGTGTGTATGTGTGTGTGCGCGCGCGCGTGCGCGCGTGAAGATCTGTGTGGAGGGGAAGGGGATGGCCGGATGGGAATGAACAGTCCAGTTAGGGAAGTCCAGGAAGGAAGGACACAGCCCCACACCTCTTCCTTTACCCAGGTCTCACACAACAGCCCCTGCTCTTTCCGTAGCAGCCCAGGAGCACTGTGCCACCCACCCAGGGGTGAGTTGTCAGTGCCTGGCTGTGCCTTCTGCAGTGGCTATTCCAGAGGTCTTTATCTTTGGGAGGCCCCGCTCTGCTAGTCTACTCAGCTCTCCTCTCTGCCTGTCATCCCCGCCCCCAGCCTGGGCTGCAGGATGCCTTGCGTCCAACTGTGGTTTCCGGGCAATAAAACAACTATTAAAGTCTCAGGCACGGCTGGTGATTTGCATCACATCCTCTCGTGCATGGATTCAATATTTAATACACAATATTGAATACGGATATTAAAAATCAATAGCTGAAGACCCCTGGGGAGGCAGCACAGTGCGATCCTGCTTCGGGAACACAACCAGCTCCTCTAAAAAGACAGGGATGGCGAGTTCAGCCAAGCTGAGCCCAGCACCAGGGGAAGTGAGTAGTGGATGCCTCTCAGCTTCCTGATATGCTTAACTGCACCATTCCTAAGCCCAGCTAAAGGGAGGCCAAAACAATGATATACTACCAGGCTTTACTAGTTGGGGGGTGGGGTAGGATTTGTTTATGGAACAAGCTACCAGGTGGACGGAGCTGCCTTTTTGTTGTTGCAGTTTATACTTTGGTTGGGTTCAGATCTGAGTCCTGCAGGCGAGCACTCGACTCTTCCCACAGTGATGGCTCCTTCCCCAGGCCTCAAGACATCCATCACCATAGGCCCCATGGGGAGCTCTTGGCATAAGCTTTCAGGGAGATGGAACAGGAATTCCAATGGCTCAGGACCTTCTTTGCGCAGTAAAATGTGAATGCCTGATACCAGGGCTCGGAGTTACAGGGTCTTCTGAGTCGCCACCAGCATTCAAGACAAATCTTCAGGCCATGTGACCTGCCCAAGGGCTTGGTGATGGCTGGATGCTGATAAAGAGAAGGGGACCACTACTACAAGGAGGCTGGGACATCAAGCACTCCTGCTCCAGAATGAGAATCCAGATTGTCTGTTAAAGAGCCAGAGGAGCAAGCTCCCTGGACGCAATTATCTTTCAGGCCTGAGGAGGAACACAAATTACTCTCTTCTTTATCAAAACATAGAAATACACTTTACCCTACACATAAACAAGGTTCTCACAGACTGATCAGGTAGGGGAGAAGAAGAATAAACATCTTTGAGAAGATTCTTTTTTTCCACTACAGAAAGAGAAGAGATACTCTAAGGTTATCTGATTGGAAGGGCCTGGAGGCTTTTAGATGCCCAAGAACTAGGTGAACTTGACCTATAGAAGTGCCATTCTAGATACCAAGTTAGAATATTAATTTTACAGATTCCCTTTTTATCACAGCTTAACTCAATATGGATTGAGTTGGAAATCTTGCTCTGGTTATCAATAGATTGAGAGGACACCTCAGGAAAACCCCAAAGTGACAATTTGGGTAAAAGAAGAGAATGAAAGAGGTGTTGGAAAATGACAGTTCATGAGCCAGTGGCCTTGCCTCTTGGTTCCCTAACTATTGTCAGAGAATGATCAAAGGGAGGGAACAGGCACCTTTTTCAGAACCTTCACAGGAAAAGCTGACACTCTGGCTGCTACAGGTCCCCTGGGTGGTGGTTCCAAGCCCCAGCCCTCTGGGAGTTTGCCTGTGTGTATTTATGCATTTCTGGGCTGAGGGTGCAGCCACTTTTACAACGTTGGGCCCAGGGCCTGTGAAACCCACTAGTTCTCAGAGGAAAAGACATTCTAAGGTGGATATTGGATACAGAGCAAGTGCCCCAGCAGCATAAGCAACATCTTCTGAGTCCTTCAGCACTACCAAACTTCCTCACTTCTTCCTACCTTGGCCATGGGGCCAGGCTCTGGGCCTCCTACAAACCCATGCAAGCCTGACAGTTTGCACCTAGCCAGGACATGTGTCTAGGGTATGAGACAGCTGGCCAAGAGAGAAGGGCGGCTCAGCTGGGGAGACCCAAGGCCCAGGAGGGCCTCCTGGCACAAGTTAGAGCTGACCTAGCCTAGGGTATGTGTACCTCCAGAAACCACTGAGGCCTACACATCCATTTCCCCTAGACCCACCTGGTACTTCAAACCTAGTGGGAAAGTGTCCTTGTCCTGTTTGGGTAGGCTAGTCCCAAGGTGAAGGAGAGTACTGCTATATGAAAGACCTACACATCAAATCCCAAATACGGAGAGGTAATGGGGGCAGAGCAGGAGAGAGGAGGTATCCTCTCGCCTCCCACCACCACAACCTTCAATAAGATTTTCCTGGAAGGAACTGACGTTGCTAGTGGAGTTGTTCCTGAAACCTCTCGGGGACTGTCACTACCTCCTGGTGCAAGACAGCGAGGACGATGGCTTTCTGTCGAGAGGATCCCCTGGATAGTATTCACCAAAACGAGCCTCAGATTCTGGCGCGAAACCTTACAGTTCCGACAAGACGCAACCTTCTGTCCCAAGCACCCCACCCCCCGAAAAACACCCCCAAACTGCTGGGATGAACACTGAGGCTGAGGCCAGGGTCAGCGGAGGGACGTTCTCCACCACCAACAAGTTGCTGGTCGAGTTAACAGCTGTAGGAGGGGGAGGGGAGCCGCAGGCAGCCACGACTGAACGGTTGCGATCTAGAAAATTCAACAAGAGGCCGCCGCGGTGGTAGCGGCGGCGGCTCCAATTAGCTGAGCCAACTGGGAAAGCAGAGAGCGAGGCGGTGGCCCCGCCGATCGTGCCCGGGGCGAGCAGGCGGGAGGGGGCGCGAGGCCTCGGAGCTGCCGGGGCGGCCCTCGCCCGGCCCCTCCCGCGGGCTCTCGGAGCGCGCCTGGTGTTTACACACTGTCCTTCCGACACCAGATCAAGTTTCAGGCCGCGCTGGAGGCGCCGGGGGCCGGCCACAGGCCCGGGAGAGGGGAAGAGCTGGAGCGGGATCTAAGGCAGCGCTGCGCGGACAAGGCCTGGCGCGCGTGGGCACAGCTAGTGCAGCGGACCCTGGGGGTGGGGCGAGGGGAAGCCCATCCGGTAGGGTAGGCAGGGGCAGGTGGGGCGCGATCTGGAGGGCGAAGCAAATCCGAGTCGCAAGAGTGGAGTGCTTTGCTCACCCAGGCCAGAGAATTTACCCCTGGGAGAGGAAGGACTGTTCAGAACCCTAGCGCAACGTCTGCTCTGAGAGCCCCTTGTGAGCTCCGCCCCCCTTTCCCCCAGTGCCTTTGATATACTACCCGATCCAGGCCATTGTTGGGGGGGAGGGGAGACCGTCTGTGGGCTAGAGAAGGACGTGCGATTAGAGACCTCGAGCTTCCTGGAGCGCCCTGACCCCAGGGCTGCGGAGGCCTCGGGCCGAGTGCCGGAGGGCTCGCCACTGCGCACCTCCTCCGAGCTGGCAGCGCGCGGGTGCCCCACGCCGTCAGGCGGCGGCGGGTGAGCTCCCAGCAGCATAGGCACACTGTAAACAGCTGCGTGCGCGCCCTCCCCGCCCGGGCTGGGAACCTCACCCAAACACCCTGTCGCCTTCACTCCCGCTCCCAGCTGAGGCGGGGCCGGGGGCGGGGGGGGGGGAGGATGACACGAGGGTTTTGTAGCAGAATCGGTGGAAAGAAAGCCCCCACCCCACCCCCAGGCCACCAGGGCCCGGGAGCGAGCGTTCTGAACCTGCAGGGGTGCGGGGTGCTGCGGGGAGGGAAAGGAGTCAGCGCCTGCCCCCTCCCCACTGAATGTCTGCTTTGTTCCGGAAAACAAGGGAAGCATTAGGCTGCTGCCCCCGGGGAAACACAAAACTTCTTTTTGAATCTCGGGAAGGGCGGTTGACTGCGCTACGGGGCTCCCGAGACAGACCGAGGAGGGGAAAAGCTGAGAGGGCGGGTGGAGACAGGGAGACTCCGGAGAGGGGACGACAAACAGAGTGGGGTAGAAAGCCGTTCAGAGTGACCGGGCGGGAGACCCGGGAACCTGACTCGGCGCGAAGGTGCCGCGCGAGTTCCAGCGAGCAGCCGGCCCAGCCAAGTGGCGCCGGCCCAGCCAGCGGCCGTGCCAGCTTCCTGCCCTGCCCAGGACCGCGGAGCAGTCGGGGACGCCGCCGCAAGCTGGCCCGGAATCGCAGGGCAGCTGGGGTGGGGTTGGGGCTCGAAGCCACAAGTAAACCCAGACTAGAACTTTCTGCACCCCACCCCCACCCCCAGAGTGGGCCCGAACCCCGAGCCTGTGGGGCGTCAGCTCGGGGCATTCAACCTTGGAGAAGAGAGGGGGCAAAGGCCCAGGGAGCTCCCCCGCACGGAATGTGGGGGACAGTCTTTAAGTGTCTTTGGTCTCATTTGATGACCGCTAATCGGATCAGCTCCCTGGCCGGTTGTGCATTTCTGAGGGGGCGAGTCAGTTTTACCCAGGCTGGTAGGAGCGGGCAAGGGGGCGAGCGAAGGCAAACCTGAAGCTTGTTCGCTCTCCAGCTCCCTGTCCTACCCCAACTGCCACCCCTCATTCGCCCTTCCCGCACCTAAGGAAGGGGAGGGCACCCAGGCTCTACACCACCCCCGCGGGGCGCTCCCCTCCGCCTCGGAAGCTCAGACCGAGAGCGAGGGTTTTCCCCCTTCCCCCTGGGCTCGCTGGGTTTCTAACTTCCTCTAAACCTCCCTCCTCGCTCCGAAAAGCCCCGAGGAGAGGAGCCGAGAGGAAGCACGCCGCTAGTGTGCGAAATGAAGACCATGTGTGGGGACGGCGGCATCAGAGTGCAGCCGCCGGGTCGGGGGGGGGGTGGCGAAGGCCCCCGCGCGGCCCGAGGCTCGGGGCGACAGCAGCCAGCGCCTCTGTTTGGCATTGGGGACGCTGAGCCGCAGCGAGAAGCGCCTGGTCTAGCCTCGTGGCGGGCAGCAGGGCGGGGGTGCGGGAG
>NW_017731357.1:6614001-6626285 GCF_001890085.2 Hipposideros armiger | reverse complement strand
CCCGCCGCGCTCGCAGCTGAGAATCAACAAAGACAGGCGGCGGGCGAGCGGGGGAGGGGCGCAGCCTAGCGCTCGCTGGCTGCCGTGGAATAATAAAAAATAATTAATAATGATAATAAGAGAAAAATCCCCAGGCTTTCATGGCTCTGGGTTTCCGTGTGGCTGCAGCGGGAAGCGCGCTGTCCTTGAGGCGGACTCTCTCGCTTGGTCTGCCCGCCCCTCCCCCTCCCTCGCCCCCTCCCCTCCTCGGGAACCGGGAAGAGAAAGGTCTGCAGCTGACAAATATTATCCATTCTCCCCATCGATCGCGGAGTGTACAGATGTGAGCGCTTGATGTGCCCGCGGAGCGGCGGATCCTCCCTGCTCGCTCGCTCTCGCCCAGGCTCCGCTCGCCGCCCCCCTCCTCCCCCTTTGTTCTCCTCCCCTTTCCCTCTCTTTAAATAGATTTCAGGGCGCTGCCTGTTGGAGAGCAGCTGGCGATCTCTCCCGAGAGAGGGAACGAGCGCAGCCCGAGGTGCCCTGTCACCAGCCTCCCCTCCCCCACTTCGCCTTCCCCTTGCGGGCCCACCCCCCACCTTTCATCAGTTTCCAAAACAGAAAACACCCGGAACACCCACGTCCACTGCACCGCTAATCTCTCGGAGCCTTTAGACCCCTCGCGCTGTCCGCGTGGTGTTCCCTATGTCGGTGTCTGTGCGGGGAAGGAAGGGGACCGGGGACATGCCGGAAAAGCTGAGGTTCGGGATCTTTCCTCGGCAGCAGCAGGGACGCAGCCCCGGTCACGCAGAGAGGGGACAGTTTATCCATTAGGGAAAGTCGGCGGACGCAACCCTTTTATTCCTCTTTTGCAGATGGCAGATTAAGCCGGCAGCGTCCGGCCTCAAAGGGGTCGACCGCTCGGCTAAGGGTTAACCCGTCGGCCGGTAATCGCGGGCACACACGCGCGCGCGCGCGTGGCGCGCCCTCCCCGCCCGCTCCAGCGCCCGCCACAGCCCGCAGTGCGCCCGGAGCTGAAGCGGGGGGGACTCGGGGGGAGGGGCGGGGCGGGTTTAACCAGGCCGCTCGACTGAGCCGAGGCCACCTCGCCGTCTGTCACTTAAATGATTGTCCTCCGCTCCGCTCGGTGCGGTCAGTAAGGGCTGTTAACAGGCAGTTGCAATCAGTTTCCGAAAGGTCAGCCAAGGTCCTCCGGCTCTCCCAGACGGAAGGCATTACGAAACTGCTTTTGTATCTGCAGGCACTTTAGAAAAAGAGGCGAGGAGGGGCGCGCCGCAGCGCCGCGGTGTTGCGAGCCCAGAGAGAGGGCCTGGGGCCGCGGGGAGGGAGAGCTCGCCCCCCCCCACACACACACACCACCACCACCACCACCACCACCTCGGCGGCGGGGAAACCACCCGGCAAGTGACCCAGGCCCTCCGGGTTTCGATGGGGAAGCAGGAAGGAAGGGGGGGGAGCAGGCGGCAAGGGAAAGAGGAATGGGAGGAAGTGGGAGAGGCGTCCTGGCTCCCCTCCTCGCCCGGCCTGCGGCCCACAATAGGACCCGGACGGAGGCGGGCGGCCTTGGGTGCGGCAAGATCCCGCTCGGACTCCCAGGTCCTCCTGACGCCGGGAAGTGGGGCAGGAGGTGGTTGGGGAGGGGGTGGGGGAGACCCTTGCAGAGCAAGCGAGTCCCCGCGTGGTGTCTGAAGACGCTGCTGCTGCCGCCGCTAGAAGTCGTCCATCAGCAACCAGTCCAACCTGCCAGTGATAATGTGCGATCAACACCAAATCACCCCCGCCAGGCGCGATCCATCATCGCTGCGCGCCGCGGGCCCGCGTGAGGCTGACTCGGGGCTGGGGGCCGGCGGGGGGTGGGGGGGGCTCGGAGCAGGAGGCGGTCGCCCAGCGTACTGGGACTCTCCACGCACCTCGCTGCTCCCACCCCCAACCCCGGAGGCCTGCACCCTGACGTTCATAACTCTCCAAGTTCCCCATCCGCAGAGCGCAGACCCGGTGGCTCCGAGTTCCCCGCGCTGGTCACTAAGGAGCTCGCGCGTCCTCCGCGCCCTACTACCCGGTCACACCCCACAAAGCCGTCCCTTCTTCGGAGCTACCCTGCCCGTCCCCTCCCCCTCCTTCAAGAAAGCTTGGCTGGCGGGAAATTAATATTTAATATCGTGAAATTGATTAAAGGGCTGGAAGCCTACGATGGGGTGGGGGGAAGGGTAGGGCCGTAATTAAAGATCTGAGAGTGGTGGCCGCTTGTTAACTGCCCCAGCCGCACGCGGCCTTTGTGAGACTGAGGCGGGGTCGCTCGCTGGAGAGCCTGGCGGTCCCAGGGCGGTGGCCCGAGCGCGGAGGGCAGAGGCGGCACGGCAGGGGCGGGCTTTCCCTAGGTGGCGAGTAACCTTAGCGCACCTGGGGCTGCGCAGAGAGCTGCGCCTCCCTTGCCCGCCTGTATTGTGGAGCTCATCTCGGTCGCAGGAGCCTGAGGGTTGGTTGCTGAAGCTCCTCGCTGCTAGTTCGGCATAGAAGTGCCTTCCCCGTCCGGGGGGCCCTTGAGGGCCTATCTCCCCTGCGACTCCAAGGTCCCCAGCTTAGCTTCTCAGTGGGACCCTGCTCCAAGGCCGCCTCCCTGGCCCCCGGGCCGGGTCTTCCGGGCCTCCCACGCAGCCCTTCGGAGTCAGGTCCACCCAGTTCTGTAACTGAGGGATCCTGAGCCCCAGGCTGCCCGGAACTCCCACTGGTTCTCTCTCATCCAGGCCTCACCTCGGGTCGCTCACGGTCGGGGCAGCTTAACTTGTTCAGCTGCACTGCAGATGGGGCCTGCCGCTCGAGGCGGCGGTCTTCTAGGAGTCGTCACAGAACCAGCTCGGCCGGCCGCCTGTGTGCAGTTTATGGTTACTGCGCCTCCCGGGAAGGGCATGGGGGCTGAACTGGGCTGGATGGAGGTGGGTACACCTGGGCCACCCGAGCTAACGCTAGTAGAGGAATTCGGTGGGCGCAAGGTCAGCGGTAACCCGTTGGTGCTGACTACGGTTTAGAAATCACATCTTGGGCTCGGTGGCAGGATGTCCCCCACCTCGTGAAGGCCTGGTTCCAAAGGGCCGCTTTGAACTTTTTCTTGTATACGATTTATTTTTTGGTGAAGCAGTCTGTCTGAAAAGTACCAAGTGTGCAGAGGGGAGAAAACACATAAACACAACAAGCAGCATTTTTGGCCCTAATCAGTTGAGGGCCAGGAGGGCCCGCCAGGCTCCAGGCTCACTAGAAGGAAGGTCAGGACCAGGGAGGATTAGGCCCAGTCTTGGGTTTATCGCTGTACTTGAACAAAGCACCGGGGGCTGCCTAAACTGGGGCAACAGAGAGGTAATTAAAAGAGGGGCTGCAGAAGGAAGGAAAGGCTGGCGTGGCTGCTGCCTAGATGGAAGGAGGAAGTGTTTTCCAGAAGAATAAAACCTGTGCAAACGTTTTGCAGAATGACTTAATTTCACCAAAACAAAACCAAAAAGTACACATTCAGCCTCATGCTGAGATGATAAGCAACATGCAAACTTTGAAAGGAACCTTGAACCAGAGGGAGGTGTCAGCTGCAGTTTACAAAGGGCAATGGGGAAGCTTTTCTGGGTACTTCTCTCTTTCCACCATTGTGATTCTACCTGCAGCAGCTGTTCCCTAGGGGGCCCCTTCTGACCTCCCAACCTGAGAGCCCCAGGCTAGATCACTCAGAATGCACCGCATTCATCAATGCCATTTCTGGTAAATTGGACCTCAGGTTTTGGAGTGTCCTAGGAGGAAAGCAGCCTACACAGTGCGCATACCGATGTCAGAGCAAATGTGATGGGCGGCACACATTCTGTAGCCTTTACTAGATAATGTTATGGATTTCACAACCAGATGTACCAGATTTTCCAAGACATTCCTGATTTCAAGAGCCCCAGGCCCTATGTCCTAAGTGGGCATGATCCCCCACCTGTGGTCACTGGTGTTGTAGAATTGTGCACCTAAAGTATCTCAAAGCTTACTTGCCAGGCTGCCAAGGAGGGAGGAAACGGCTTAGGGTGAGGCCTGCACCCCGTTGGTACCCTCTGGTCCTTTGTCCACTGTGTGTAGTCAGGCAGCGATCCTCCTCGCAGTCCTTATCTCAGCCAAGGCCTGTCCCTACCTCCTCGTACAGGAGTCTTGGGGGAGTTGGGTAATAAATATGCCTTTAGGGACCATCAAGGTAGGTTGCTTCTCTGGGGAAAACGTAGGACCAGGTCTTCGGGGGTCTCTGTGGGCCAAGGAGGAGCGGCCTGCCCCCATCTCGGAGGACGCAGCTAAGCGCAGTGGCCCAGGAGCTGCCGACTGCCTGTCCTCCGGCCGCAGGCGGTCGGCACGGCTGGCACGCCGGCCGCCATCTTGGCGCGGGCGGTGCTGCCCCCGGTGGTGGGACCGCAGAGCCGCAGCCATGTCCGCTCACTCCGGAGCCCCCTCCGCGCGGAAGCTCACGGAGAACCCCGGCCTCGGGTGGCCACTCCTAGTTGAAGCACGGCTTGTCGTCGCCGCAACGCCAGAGCAGATTGCAACCCAGAGAAACGACCTCTTGTCCCGGACTCCTGCACCGGTTGACACGTTATCACCTTTCCCGCACACAGCGGCCTGTCCACGCACCCCGGAACTTGAGCTGCTGTCCCCGACTGCCACCTGCGGAGGCAGCTTGGGGGGTAGGGCGAGGCCTGCAGCTCAGTCCCACACCATGCAAAAGGTTCTAAGTCTCTGGGCAAGAGAGCATTTGAAAGTTACCTCTCTTTAAGGGATCTTGATTGGAGAAGACCGTAAGTCTTATTTGTCCATTTTTGGACATGCGTTTATTGGAGAGCTTGCTAAAAGCAAGGCACTGTGTTAGGTCCTAGGGGAATCCAAAAGTACAAAAGTGAATTTTTTAAAAAGACACCCCTGACCCTCAAGTAATTTACAATCTAGCTGGGAAGGCAGACTTGTAAATAACTAACTAAACATAAATGAAAGGCATCATGAAATGAATGTAAACTATGGGCATGAATCCTGCAGTACATGACCTGGGGAAGGGCCAATTAATTATTTTAAAAATAACCTTTACTTCTAAAAATTTAGAATCCGTTCTGGGAGGAGAAGGGAGGATAGAAATTTACTAACACTGGATAGTTCCAGGATTCCAGGGAATAACAGTCATCACTTCTGAAAGGTTGATGTTTAAGAAAAATGGTGAAAGTTTATTGAAACTAAGCAAAATACCAAGAATCAGAAACATTGGATTCCTTTCTCAGCTCCTGACATTAGCAGGGTGGTAGATATGCAATTTCCCATCAACACATAATACCCCCATTTGAAATCAGTAGCATTCCCACCACACTTCATAAAAAGAAGAGTTTTAGAAAATAAAACTAAAAGTAAGATTAGAAACTTCTAAAAATGTTTTAGACTTAAAGAAAAGTGGGAATTAAAAAAAAGAAACACACAAAACGAAAAAGATCAGCTTATTTGCAGATGGTCTCCAAGATGTGAGCATGCAGAACACTGTCCCAAGATGATTTGTACAGAGGTTGGAGGGTGTGGGAAAATTAGTCACAGGTCAAAGAAAATTAAGCAAATAAAAAAAATGAGGCAATTATTAATTTTGGGGGTGGGGGGGGAATCTGTACAAGAAAGGAAATGCAATCACCAAAGCTCATTTGCCTCATCAATAAACAATATGTACGTGGTCACAAAGTAAACACTGGCTATGAATTTAATAACAAATTACAATATAGCTCTAGTGTTAGAATGGGGGAGGGGAAGTATGATACAGAGAATGAAAATCCTCCTCTACCATACTAGGAAGTCAACAGATGATAGTCACCATGGATTATTTAAGAGAAGGCCACATCTACATATTACTTAGAAGTATGATGGTACCTTCCAGAAGAAACAGGCAGGGTACTGCTTTTTTGTACCAAGTCTTCACATATTATTTGGCTTCATAAACTTTGAGCAAATATTCCTTTGTGGAAAATACAAATTAATTTTTAAAGTTCAACACACAAAGACTTAGAAAAATAAAACCGAGAGCTCCCAAACAGTCACAATGACGTAACTGATGTCCTTTGAAACTAGCTTCCTTCAACATACACAACTCAAATGACCCAAAGTGTGGAAAGAAACAGGCAGAGAGGTGAATGGATTTGGGGCCCCTGGCCTATACATTCCTGGTTATCAGGGAAGGGCAAATCATCTCAATTTGCCCTTCCCAGGAGAGATGCCATTTATAGCTTTACTGTGAAAATGCCTATCCAAGTACTAATGGAATTCCAAACAGCAACACCATCCACTATAGAGTGAACAAGAGTGAGCTTTTCACTGCTTATGTACAAGGCTTCCAAAGACTTCCACTCCAGGCCTATTGCTGACACCAGGAGAGTCCCTTTTTGGAGTTAATTTTGATTAGGAATTGCTTTTTCTGGATGATCCTCCACTTTTAAATGCAAATTCTCTTTATCCATTACACGCTAGTGTGAATTTTAGTTCACAGGTAACTTGTTGAGATGTCAAAAACTCTATTGCACCACCTGTTTGGGTCTCACACTCAAACGCCTCACATCCAACACATAAAGGCCTGCAGTTAACAACATCCCTTCACATTCAAAACCAAAGAAAACATATCGCCCCCACACCCCCGCCCCAAATCTCACCTTGCTGGCTAAATAAGACACTTAGGTAGGGTGAGACACCAGTCTTTCTTTTTTTTTAAACTCCAAATAAAGCCTAGGAGGAACCCAGTAATTTATGAACACTGGACCCTGCAGATGAGAGGTGACAAAACAAAGCAAGTCAATGGGCCTATTGCTCCAACCTGCTGAGTCAACACTGGCTTGGTCTACAGCCTTTGGCTGGCCCACTCTGCTCCCAAGACGCCCTTTTGACTCCCATCCTGCCCTGTGTCACCATCTCTTTTCTTCCTGATCAGAGAGAGAATCTGTTTCTCCTATGCCCTGAGAACAGAACTTCCACTAGCCTACTCAGTGACTTTGTGAGAATTGGAGAAAGGTACCTGTGGGCCTGAATTCCAGCCCTCACTCCCTGTCTTGGCTGGGGACCTTTGTGCAGCACACAAACTGCACAACCCGATGCATTGATCCTGCCCAAGAAGCCAGCTGATTTTCAGAGGCCACCCTGAACATTGCTTAGTTGTGACCCATGAGGTTCCTGCTGAATCTGGGTTTCTTTGGTTTCCAGCACAGAAACAGTCGGCCCAGCCCTACAGACTCAAATCACCTGAAGGGAGGAGGCTGGGATGAACCAGGCACATCCTGGGAAGTCTGGGTGAGGTCAGGAGAGGGGCAGGTAGGTCGGAGATCACCCAGGAGCTCTCCACTAACTCTGGGACTTCTGTTTTCATTGAGATCTAAAACATAAGCCTCATGCCCCAAAGCCTGGCTGAAAATGAAATCTTCATGAGCCAAAAGGAAAGCAGGCCAGAGGGTGCACATGCCTTTTGGATTTTCAAAAATGGAGAAATGATTAGATTTCAGATTTAGGGAAGGTGTGTCACGTTAAGGGAGCCAGAGAAAATAATAACTGCTGATTTTCAAGCAAAACAGAATCATGTTTTTCCACCATGTTTCTATCTCTGTCTCCTAGTTAAGCCACAATGAAATAGCAGATCACATAGCAGATCAAAGGCAGAGACAAATACAATTATGTTGCCTGTGAAAACCCTAGCATGAAATTAGAAGTCAAACTCTCCATTCAGGGGTTAGAGACAAGGATAATAGGAACCTGGGGCCCTAGAGATGTACCCAGTCCCCTTTCAGTCACAACAGTATCCATGCTGGATATTTAAAACCACACCTGGGGGTAGAGGACAAACATTAAGTATTATTATTAGAATAATTATCATTTTTTCACACTTCCTTTAGGAAATACACTGACTACATTTCCAGCTTTGTACCACATAAAGATATCTGTGTGTTGAAAAAAAGTGATTTGTAAGCAAGTAGTGAAAATAATGTTACTTGGAGTACTGAAGGGTTACCACGGATTCCCCCCAAAATGGGCACAGGATGGTGGCAGCCAGATTGCCCGTCCTGCTTTCCCTTTGAATGCTGAAGGGCCTAAAACCATCCGATCTCACCACCCAATTCTTCCTCAGTCCTTCCCACACTTCACAAGCTCACAGAAAGAGCTGTGCTTTGATATCTTTTATTTTTCATAAAATCCATACTTGCTTTGTGACTGTATTTCTTTTACCCTGGCCTAATTTTAGCTCTCTACCTGCCACCCCCACCCCCCACCCCCATATAATGTATGCAGCCTCTGCAGGGTACAAGCTCCTATTATAACAGACTATTCTGTTTAGAACCACTGCTAATTAAGCTTCGTTCTCAAGAGTGCCTAGCATGGCCTTCCTTCCTTCCTGCCCGCCCTCCCCTCCCTCCCTCCCTCCCTTTTGCTTTCTTTTTTCCCCCAATGGCCACAAATTCTTTGACACGCTTCCCATTGAGAGGTAGGATCTATGTCCCTTCCCCTTGAATCTGACTGGACTTATGAGTCGCTGTAAGCAGTAGAATGTAGCACAAACGAAGCTGCCATGTGACTTCTGAGGGTGGATCAGAAGAGGTAAATACAGCTCGCATGTTGTTTGCTGCCATGCTTTGTTTTTGAAGCCTTGAGCTGCCAGTAACTTCAAGTCCTCCTGCCCTTAAGCCACCATACTATGAGGAAGACCAGGCCACAGGGAGGGCCCATGTTGGTGCTATGGGACACAGCTGGGATCCCAACTAGCAGCTAGCCTTGTGGGTGAGGCTGCCTCCAGATGATTCCAGCCTTTGAGTCTTTCCACCAAAAAATCCAGACCCACAGAATCCACGAGCAGAATGCAATTGCTTCCCAGCTACTAACTCCCTTGCTGCTGACACACTATGATAGTAAGTAGAGGAGATCGGTTTTATAACATGTTGCTAAATCCATGAAAGAAAGTGAGCTGGATTAAAAACCTAAGAATGGTGGGCAGGACATATTTGATCACTACCCAAATCTTCCACCTCTGATGACAACATCTTGCTCTTTATGGAATCCCTGTAGGACAGTGACCTGTCTTCTCCTCAAATCTGAGCTCACATTTTCCCTAAAGGATCTGGTTGTCAGAATCCTATTTGTTGTTCCCTCCTGACCTACACTGGCGGCACAAAGGAGCCAGTTCACTGGGCAGAAGGGAGGAATCAAGCACTTCCAGAGGGCTAGCTTGGCCCTCCCATCTATTCTCTTCTCTCTCTGCATTTTCCTTGCTGCTTCTTGAAGGTTCTCAGGTCAGGGATGGGGAGAGATGGAATATGGAAGGACTGTCAGCTTACTTAGTTTTCTTCCCAATTCCCCCACAAATCCTACATCTTTGCATTCCCTGACCCCAATTCCCCCACTTGTGTCACACTCCAGACATATACATTTTCATTCACAATACTCAAGAGTCACACTTGCTAGGTCATACCCGCAGAATCACCCAGCAAAGCCGCTGGCCATTCCCTTCCCACTTTCCTCCATCCTCCCTTCCCTGAAGGAAGCTTGCACAGGCCCTTGCTGCCCAGGCAACCCCAGACCTGAACGCACAGCCTGCCCTCCTGGGGAGGTGCTGAACTCTGGGGTGACCTGGGGAGGAGCTGCAAGACATCTGGAATATGGAAGACTGAGGAGGGGGATGTGGGGAGCCCAGATCCTAGCCCACACCCAAAAAAAGAAAGGCAGCCAGGAAGCAGGAGAAAACGAGACCAAATTGTGTGTGTGGTGGGGGTGGGATGAAGAGAAGGGGGGAGCTACTGAACAGGCCAGAATGGGACCAGCAGCAAAGAGAAATAGGCAACACTCCCTCTCTGTACCACCAAATGCCAAGGGATGAACTTGCCAAAGATCAAATACAGCCATGAAACAAGCAGAAGGGACAGTTCTCCCCCTGACCACAGACAGCCAGTACCAACTGGGATAAGGGCCTGGCACGTGCACCTTTTCCAGAGCCTGAGTCCAAAGGCTGGCACAGCTCCCTGAGCGAGCCACCTAGGGCTGCTTGTATCCACTGGACAGCAGGGTCCTGCAGCTCTAATTTACAAGGCAACAGGAACACACATCTTAGAAGCAATTCTCCTCTCTTCTGACCCAAATCCCAGGCCGGTAAGACCTGTCTCCAGCTAGGGCCTTGCGCGAACCTTCTTTCCTACACTTTAAATAGTATCAGCCCAAACCTCCCTTTGTTCCTTCAAGAACAAGGGTATAACATTAAAATATGATTATGACTTTCCTGGTGCTTTACATGCAATGACTTCATCTACTCTTTCCCCGATCTTGTAATGGGGGCCTTCTCACGCCATTTTACAGACAAGGAAACTGAGGCTCAGAAAGTTTACACAACCACTGGGGGCAGAGCTCCCATCTTAAGCCCAGACGTGTCTTGCTCCAGAGCTTTCTACCATACCTGTGATCTCCCAAACATTTTGATCATGCATTTTGTGCCAGGCCCTGTGCCAGGCTTACAAAGATAAATTAAACAGTCTCTGCCCTTGGGGAGTTCATAGGCTAGTGTTGGAGACAAACACTGCAATACAGTGGGAAAGGGGCTCTGAATACCGCTCAGAATATCTTGATCATTACTGCCCTCCCACCCTACCGCTACTCACTTAGCCCCTCTAGTCCTTCCTTGGGCATTAGCAGCTGGCTTCCCTCCCATGCGTCTCTTTTTTCCTGTCCATGGGGTCTGTACCCACACACCTGGCAGGGATCCTGGCAACCTACTTGCCTGGGAAGGCTGCCTTGGTCTGGTAGATGTCCTTGGCTTCTGGAGCCCCAGGGGAGGGGGGAGAGCCTGACTGCATGCAGCCCTAGGCTTCCTCAGCTGGGAAATGGGCACAGGGGCAGAACACTGAGCAAGCTGGTAGGCCCTAGCAAGGCTTTTATTGAAGCCTGTTAAAGGGCTTTGGGCTTCCTCTGATGAAAGGCGCTTAAGTGCATCTGGTTTTGATTACAGGGGAGGAGAAAGCCAGGCGGTCTCTCGGGGGTTGGACCAGTCATTTGGCTCTGCCTGCCTCGGGTCAGGGCTGGCTGCTGGTGAGGCCAGGAGGCCAGGTGTGGGGGGCAGGCAGGAAGCAGAGCTGATACAAAATCCTCCAACTCTCCAAGGCTCCTGACCCCAGCCCCTAGCTCTGCCACGTGGGACACCCAGAAACAGCATCGTGGCTCAGAGATGCCAGGCTCCTTTGAGAAAGTCAAGTTCAGAGTGGCTGCTGCCCACCCCTGACCCACAGCTCTTCACTAATTTCCACCCCCGCATCTCCAAAATATCCTGCCAAGAACCCTGACCCTCCAACAACCTTCCTGACTGCTCTTCTTTCTCAGACCAAGTTAAAATAGGCTTCTTCGGCCTCAAGGGTTTTCGCAAGTGATGAAAAGTAAGGAAATGCAGACTTTTAAAATTTAAAAACCCTCAACATTTTCTTTCTCTCTTTCAACTACCGGGATATCGTTTCCATAAAACAGACCTCGTTAAGGATTCCACGTCACTGTAACTGACAACCATGTGGAATTAAAGGAAGAAATGAATATTAAAATAAAGTGGCTATCCCAGAATGTCATCAGGGAGTCCGGAGCGGCTCAGCCCCCGCACCTGTCCCTGCGTGTGACTCCACATGAGCACAAAAAGCTCTTGGGGATCTGATGGGTTAAACAGTCTACGGTTCTACAAACGAAAATGCATTTTCTTATTCCCGCCCTGATTTTATCCTGCTGCGTGTTATTATTGTCAAGTCTCTTAGCACCACCGTTTCTAAAAAGAAAACCCGTGGGTCTGTGCGGCCCTTCACCGCCTGCTCGGCTTTTATTGTGTACTCAGCCTTGTCTGTCTGCGTGGACCCAGCACGTCGTGACCGCCTCGCAGGCGCGCATGGACACCCTCGGATTGGTATTTCGATAAAAGCTGGGTGCATTGTCTCAGCGGGGACACACACACACACACACACACACACACACACACACACACACACACGGACACGCGCGCGCGCGCGCGCGCTAAAGGGCTACAGACCCCTGGCCAACCCTCCTCCCAACCCATAATTAGAGATGACCTTTGCGAAAGGCAATTAAAATATGGTAATAATCGATGCGCTCGGCCTTTTCCAAAAAAGAAAATACACAGGTGTTGGCTTCAGGTGGCTCCACCTGGACCGGCCAGGAGGCCTCCTCCAGCTCATGAATGAACTCTTTCTCCTGGGAACCTTCGATTCCCCGCTACCTATGCAAGCGCTGGCTGCCCTCCTCCCCCTCCCCCT
>NW_017731357.1:6602396-6613966 GCF_001890085.2 Hipposideros armiger | reverse complement strand
TCCCCTCTCCCTCCCCCTCCCCCTCCAGTGCTCCAGCAGCCTGGCGCTTGCTAGCGGCGGCGGGGCTTTGTCATCCGAACACACACACACATACACGCACACGCGCGCACCCGGCCACCACGGGACCGCGGCGACTGCCGCGTCGTGTCCTTCCTCGCCGCGCTCCTCTCTCCGCCCCCTCTTTTTAAGAGCTCCTCCAAACCCATTCTTCCGTCCTTTATATGTGCGGTCCTTTCAATCGAGGAGCTCGGAAAGCATTTTAGGGGGACCTCCCGCGGGGCGCGGCGCAGCAGAACTCAGGACGCGTGGGCAGCTGGGCTTTGTTCGGCCCCTTGCCGGAGTCCCGAGGGCGGAAAAGCCTCGGTCGCGCTGGAGCCCACCGGCGAGTTGGCGGCAGCTGACACCAGCATCCCCCCACCCGCACCAAACTGAAACGTGAAATTCTCCCACGAGTTCACTCCGGACTTGGCCCCAGGGTGGAGTATTGCCTCAGGGAGGGTCTCCTAGCCCACAAGTGGCTCTCCCCTAACAGACAAATATGCAGTGTCATTATGGTGGCTCCTGTTGCTCGAGGCCCCGGGGGTGCTCCGGCAGCGTGCGGGCGCACCCCACCCTTAGATGGCGCGGAAGGCAAAAGAGGGTCTGGGGCTCCCCTGGGGACTGCCTGGTGGAGACGCCGCGTCCCGCCCTCCCGCATCTCCCGGCTGCCTTCCGGGACCGCGAGCACGGAGCCAGGGCGGCCTCTCGCCTTTCATTACCGGGCCTACGAAAGCAGCAGCCCAGGCAAATATGTAGCTATTAAAATTAATCGCCCTGCGTTGTCAGCTGAACATAATGCAAATTATTTATGGGCTGTCTGCGCAATATTTATCATCGTGCAGGCTCCAGGCGCTTCGTGCCTCCCGGCCTCCCCCGCCCGCCCCGGCCCGCGCAGGGCAACGCTGTGCGCAGGCTGTCGCGGCCTGGGGGCTCTGGGCACCGGAATGGGGTTTCTGAGGGCGAGGCCGCTCACCAGGCTGAGCGCCTCACTTTAGTTTCTGCCATTCAGACTACATTTGTTGGAGGCCTACTACGTGCAAAATTAGAGGAGGTCTGCAAAACGGGGGTGGGGGTGAGGATAAAAACCAATCTGGAAAAAATAGGAACCAGGCAAGCTCGGGACCGGGGGTGGGGGTGGGAGGCCGAGATGCATGAGGGGACTTAGTCGGCTGCCCAAGTGAATTTTCTGTGGCTCAAGCCTGTCCTCCAACCCGAGAAACCCATGTTTGCGGAAGCTGGATTCGCACTTGGAGAAACTAGGAGCTTCAGAGGTACCCCACAGATCCGACTACAACGCTGTCGACTAGAACGGGAATCCATTGTCCTTCGAGCCTCAAAACTTGTTTGCAGATCGCAGATATCAGATTAACTGCTAATTGTCTAAAAAGGCCAACCATTTAGTTTATCACTGCTGGGGCCTCCGTGGTATTCGCTGCACTTTTATATGTAAAAACAGCCTTGCTGCCTCCGAAACGGCTTTTGTTTCTCTTTCAAATACTGTGTTCTAAAAAACAGCAGCAACGCGCCACCCCACCCCCTCTCCAACCGAGCCATCTCGTTTTTTTTTAAAAAAAAGCCCAGAAGGAGAAATAATCTATAGGACAATCCCCCCCTACTGGTCGGCGCCGGCGTTCGGGCTTTTTACGCAGATCGAGTCGCCCTGGGCTGCAGAGGTAAACAGGCTTTCTGCACCGCTGCTACTTGAATCAGGAAGGGAGGAACGGGGACTGCGGGGCGGGGAAGGCCTCGGGATCCGGGCTGGGTGCCAGGGAGGGGAGGGCACAGCACGAGGGGCAGTGTGGTGGAGGCGAGTAGACCCTGCCGGGAGGCTTCAAGGCCAGGAAGGTCGGTGGGCGGTCCAGCCAGAGGTCCCCGCTCGCAATCTGCAAGGCTGGGTGAAGGCGCAGCCTGGGCGCCTCTATCCCCAGCGCGCCTGGGCGCCACCTGGGGCCGGTCACGCTGCCGTGAGTCCATCTGCGGGGAAGGAGGTCACGGGGCGCTCCCTCCCACAGAACAGTTTTAGCAGCTCTGGGCCTTCAGGACGCAGAAGCAGGCCTACGTCTTTCTTCTTATGTTCATTTTAAGCAAATTATTGCCCTTCCTCACTGTCCCCACCCTGAACGCCTCACCTCGCACTTAGCTGACCAATCCTGAGTCAGGGCCTACTTCCGGGGTCCTGGGGTGGGGTGGAGTGGCTATCTATGGCATCTACTCCCCAGACTAACAGAAGGGTACATAGCCAGAAAGCCACTTCGACTTTATATATTCTTTATCCGGTTTCCTTCTCCTTAAAATGCGGTTTGACCCAACTTAAAGGTTCTTTTTCTTTTCCTTTAACCCCCAATTTTTGACAGGGAGTTTTTTTTAGAACATCCCAAAGATTCTCCCATTACTTCAGAAACTCAATTTGAAGTGATGTAAAAGAAAAGAAGGTTCAAAATATTAAGTTGCTTTTGGAGTCCCTTTATCTGGTACACTCCTGCATGGATTTTGAGGAAGGGCTGACTGGTTTTCACTGTTTTTTTTTAAATCAGCAAGTCACTCGTGTTTTCTAGGGTGAGACTGAATAGTAAATCACAGTAAAGTGGAGAGGCCATGACCCGTTTACAAAGTGTTTGAACACTTTGGTCTTCAGAATCCCACCTGAGTGGGGCAGGTAAGGGTTATTGTTCCCATTGTAGAGATGAGGGAAAGAAGTGAGTACCTCCTCCGCTCCAAATTTCAGGACTCGAGTCTTCCTCTTTGAACTGGGGACAGAGCCCAAGTGAAACCTGCCCGCTCCTTCCCTCCTCCAGATTAATGGCATTTGGAAATGCTGCATCCTTTTCTGAGATCTATCTAGTGGGGCCCGGGCCACCCTTTGAGTTGAGGCAGCCCCCACCGCTCACATTTTAGGCAGCTCCTTCCACAGCCTGCAAACCGCACGGAGGCCCCAAGCGTCTCTTACAACCGTCTGTTTACTCACTTCCCTCCAGCGGGTCAATTCCGACTCCAGGCCCGGGAGGACAATTTTAAAGTGTTTCTGCAGACAGACCCTCTGGCCGCGCCGGAAGTGTTTTATGTACCTGTGAGCCGAGTTAATCCCAGGAGGGGCGGCAGGATTAGTCCCTGGTGCGGGTGGGGGATTCCTGAGTTAAGGTTTAATCCCTTTAAGAGATGGGGGTCGGGTTGCTTTGGCAATATGTACCCCCTCCCCATTAAACTCACAGATTTGGGCCGAGGCGGATGGGAACTGAGGCATGTGACCCTGGACCCCCAAAGCCTCGATACTCCGCGAGGCGTGGTGTAGGGGGACTGAGGGCGACGCGCCCCGCGTGGACGCACCCTGGGAGACCAGTACGGACATGGAGTGCGAGTGGAGAGCGCAGTTGTGTGTGTTTTTCCCCAGGTTTTATTCTTCCAGCGCTGTAGAAAGGAGGAGCGCCGCAACCCGGGGAGGGAGCCGGAAAGAAACACTTAATCACCGGCGTCTCGCTGCTCGTCACGCGAAGATGGCAGCGGCTCCCCTGGGTTTCAAGGTTCCGGGAAAGGCGTGTGTTCTGCCTGGAGGCGCGCGGGCTGCTGCGCTCGCTCGCTCGCTCCCTCCCACCCTCCTTCCCTCCCTCGGCTGGGCGGCCCGCCCGGCTCACGGAGCTCCTCTCAAGGCCCGCAAGTGCTGTTAGGCCTGCCGGCTGCCCCTCTGCGGGCCCCGGCGGTAGCGAGGGCAGCAGGTTCCTTGGATCTTCGAGAGCTAAAAATAAAAAGTAAAGGCTCGACGAGGTGGGGAGCTGATCATCCAGGGCCATCTCGGATCACGAGCCCCCACTTCCCCGCACCCCCATACACCCACACTCGGTCCAGGTACACGGGGGGAGGGGGGTGACAAGCTGCGGCCTTTACAAGACTTGCCGGCTCAACTCCAGTTAGACGCGGCCAAAGGCCGAGCCAGCCTTCGCGGGAGAAGGGGTTTATCGCCACCCCATCCACTCGCAGGCCCCACTGTCTGGACCTCCCCTTTGACCCCAGGACCATCAGTAAACAGCGCCCAGGTCCCCGCCAGCCGCGGCCACTTCCCAGAGTAGGGGTGGTGGGATCCTCAGGCCTGGCTGCACACCCCAAGGATGCCGGCTTGCGCAGGAATGCTGGGGAACAGGGCAGCGCGGTCCCTCCACCCCAAGTCTACTCCGGAGCAGCGCAAAACTGCCACGGGCTTCCGAAGCGCAGGAGCGGGGAGGAGGAAGGAGGAAGGGAAGGCGGAGGCCCAGAGGCCGGCTGAGCGCTGGGAACGAGATAGAAGTGGGGGGAGGGAGGATGTGTGTGTGCACGCGCCCCCGGAAAGGGAGACAAGTATTTAGAGGAGGCAGGGTGATTGGGAGCAACTCGAGACCAGCCGTCCCAACCGGAGCTGACTGGCCTCACCAGCTCCGGGTCCTGAGGCTCCGTGCTCAGGACTTGCGGCTGCAGCGGGGGGGGGGGGAGAGCCCGCAGCTGCGGAAGGTGCTACCGGGCGTCTGGGCAGCTCCGCGGGAAGAGCCCGGGGGGCGTGTCCGGCGCCCGAGGACCGGTGTGAACCAGCCTCCCCTGCAGGCTGCCGTTTAGATCCGCCTCCCGGGACCACTGACACTCGGCGATAAGGAGTTCCTCGGCAATCGGCTGTCCCCAGTCTCCAGTCACCTCCGGCGGACATGACCGCCGGATGCTATGCGGCGAAGTGGGGCAAGGGGCCTTTGCACTGCCTTCCCTGACCTTCGCCGCGGAGCCACAATAACGTGCTTCTGTAGGACGCTCCGGAAGTTTCCTTTGCAAAATAAGGGCCAAATGTTGGGCCTTTTTGTCGCTTCCTATAATGTTTAACTGGAAGGTGGGGATCCAGGCAGTCCTCTCCAAACACCTTCCAAACAGCTAGCCTTCACTACACAACACTGGAGAGGCAACAACAGCTTTACTTCCCTCCTTGGTGCAATCCCTGCCCTATCTCAAGCTGTGCAGCTTTGGGCAAGATGCTTAACAGCTCTGGGTCTCAATGTCTTCATCAGTAAAACGAGGCCCACAATAACAGTGTCTAATTCATAGGGTTGTTTAGAGGATAATGAGTTACTACATAAAGTACCTAGAACTTTGCCTTGCACACAGTGCTACAATGTGTTTGTTGTTAGGATCTGGTACTCTCTCACCTTTGCATGAATAGAGGCTAAGAAAAATGTCTGCCTAGGTTTAAGTTCTCAGGCCAGTAGAGTCAGGGGTTTGGGCAGGGTGGAAGAGCACTGTCACCCACAAAAAACGTTAAGGCAAAATGGGCTCACATGGTCTCTGCTAGACTCTTCCTTGAAGGCCTGCGCAGGTGGTGACGTAGGGGGGAATGTGCTTTAATGGCACTCATTTAGACTGGATTAATGGGAAGCTCCTGCCAGGGCTCAGGCACCATTACCCACCTTCTCCCTGAGGCCTTGGGTGAACAGCACTGGTGTAGAAGACCTCCAGTCCACTCTTCCAGGCCAAGTTTTTTGATGGCTCAAGGCCATCTCCTATAAATCAGTTCTTGGAGGTACTGAGCAAAAGCCACATCCTCTGGGGGTACACTATAGCCAGAGTTTATCACTCATCCAGGGCTGGCATGGGGCAGGCCTAGTGTCTGGGCTGTTGGTGGGCCTCATTTTAGGGACACCAAAATGCACCATTACTTATGTAAATAGAATACATCAGATTTCTAATGTCAAAAAGCTCCCCATTTCCTTTGAAATGGGCTCTCCTGTGCAATGGGGAGGAGCCGGGGCGCCACTCACTTGGGCCTGGCCTCTCCTACCTCACTCATAATTCATTAGGTGGGACAGCCTTTTCCTTTATCAGAGACAACGCAAATAGCCTTTCCCTAACGTCCCTGCCTGAGTTCGCCTAATCACTGAAATGTGCTGGCGGTGCGCTCTCGCTCTCTTGATCCTTATCCGAACTCTGCGTGCCAGGCTGCCAGCCTCGCGAAAAGGTTTGCTCCTGAAGCCTCAGTGTCACCTCCGGGGCTTCCCCTTCACAGCCTCCGGTCCCCAAGCCGCTGCCGGCCAGCCTCCGGAACAAACCCGCAGCCGTAAGTCAGAATTCCAGTTCTCGAGCGCCACCCGGAGAATTTACATTTTCTCTCCTTAAGGGCTGCGTGGTGCGCGCCAGCGAGAGTCGGAGGGCGGCGGCAGCACACGTGGGGGGTGGGGAGGAAGGCTCTCTGCACCCAGCAGCACGTATGCAGGAAAAGAAACAGCCAAGAGAAAACGTGGGCTACAAAAAACAATACCCAGGACCATCTACTACTAAGTACAAACAATCCCAGGAAGAGTTTACAAGGAGTAAGCAACCCCTCAAATAGAACTAAAATAAATCCTCTTTTAAAGTTATGTTAAAAGTCCTCGAAGGTGGAGTGCAAGGGGGACCGCGCCTTCTTAGGATACATGACCTCTGTCCAGCACACACGTTGAATACCAGGCGGAGAACAAGGTCCTCATCTACCTATTCACCAGTTCTCACAGTATTCATAATTGACTCAACGTGTACTTGATTTTAAAAAGATTGATCTTGCTTGAAAGACAACCCGTATTTAGATGGGCAGCTGTCTGACCACATTTGTCTGGTCTCTCTAAGAATCCAGGTTTTCTAGCCCGGGAAGGGGCAGGCGGCCCTTGTGGCTCCTCCTTCGGCGGTTTCCTGGCGAGGCGCCCATCCTCCCCAAGCACCGGGAACGAAGGAGGCCGCATTTAATACTCGCGGGGAGCCTGCCCTGACCTATACTGTCATTTTTTCCATCGGTCAGAATCGGGCTGGGGGGGGGGTCTCCTCCGAGGGACTCTGCACGGATCATTGGGTTTTCCCCAGCGAACTTAACACGGAGGCAAAAGGGGCAGATGGAAACCAGGCCTCGGCTGGCCCGGCGCGCGTAAGCGCCGCGTTCGGCAGCTCGACGTAAAGCCAGGGCTGGATTTTCGCGGCCCGGGCCCGGCGCCCTGCCCGCGCTGGCGCGATCCTCTCCGCACCGGCTGAGCAAACGTGCTCGCCTAATTCCGCCCTGGAGACAGCAGCTGTTTGGCGGGGTGGGGGGTGGGGGCGGTGTGGAACCCTACAACTTTTCCAACTGAAAGTGTACAAGCATAGAAGAGGTGAAAGCCCACCCGGATTCTGTGCACGTACCGACACAGCATCTAATCAGTGTCACTGCCAGGAATACGCTTCCGCGGCTGGCGACACCCCCGCCCCCGCCAACCTGCAGGAGGGAGGGGGGATGCAAATGGCGTCTTGTGTCGTCGCAGACTCTGCACAGCTCCTGCTGCTGCGACTCAGAGCAAACGTTGCAGCGGGCCAAGCGCTACCACTCGGGTCACGAACACGCTGGAGTCCCGTGCTCCGCTCCTGTGCCCGGGTTGCGGGAAAAGGAACTACCACCACTCCCCGTTCCGACGCCATTCCCCTGCCCCCACCTCCGGAAAAGCTGCCCTTCTCCGACGGGGGGGGCGGGGCTGAGGGAAACGGCAAGACAACTGTTCCGCGCCTTCCTCGCGTGGCACGGAAGAGGAACGTGGGTGGGTTTCCCGTCCGAAGCCTGACCACACTCCCCCACTCTTCCAGGCCTCGGACCTGAACCTCGTGGACTGGGGGGGCGGGCACCGAAGTCAGGCGTGCTCAAGGGCTCTGGCGTGATGGCTAAGTTTGTGTCCTTGCCCTCCTACGATGGAGTAGCGTGCTCCACTTCAGGGAAGCGTGCGACTCCTCACCCCCGGCCACGAGGCCACTCCTGTCTTCTATGTGGGACCAACGGTTTCTCTACAGCATCCTCTCCCGCTCTGCGACCTCCGCACAGACCCACACCCCCAGGGAGACACCCCCCCCCAGAGGTGGCCCGCGCCTTCCCTCGCTTCCGGGGAAGGCGTGCGTGTCGTGTGCACCATGGCTCCCGCCCGCACCCTCCACGAGCCACTTAGTTGGCAGCCCTCCCTGGCCTCGGCCGATCCCCACCCAAAGTCGCCATACGGGATGCAGCCTCCCTCAAGCGTAATGGGGCGCCCCTGGGACGCTGGCAGAGGGATGGCGGTTCCGGTCGTTCCGGGATTTGCGTTTAAGACGAAAACAAGGCCGGCGACTACAAGAGCGGCGCCTTCATTCTTGGGGTTCAGACGCCCGCGCAGTCTCCGGGTCGGCCCCGCTATCGCCACTCTGGCCTGGGGGGCTCACTTCCGTACCCCCACGCCACCCACCAGCAATTCCTCCTCCTGTCTGTGTCGCACCATGCGGAGTGCCGAACACTCTGGCTCCTAGCCAGCCCCTCCATAAGCGCGCCTCCCTCGTCCCGGGTTCGGGGCGCCGTTCTCTCTCAGCACCCCGAGTACGCCGGTTCCACCCTCGGCTGCAAAGGCCACCGCCCCGCGCCACCCCCGCCCGGCGCGGCCCTTGTCCCAGCCCCGCTCCCCCGCCAGCTGTGCCGCCGCCACCGCCGCACGTGACCCGCCCCCGTCGCGGCTTCCGCTGAGCTGCCTGTTCCGGAGCACAAACAATTTCTGCTCTGGCGCGGGGTCTCTCGGGCCCTGGCGTCCTCTCCTCCCTGCCCCCCCTTCCGGGTACGAGAACTCAAAACAACTCCCTGACCTTCGGGCCGACCAGCTCCGGCTTCCACCGACTCCGGCATTCCGTTCAAACCCGGCAGCGGCAGCTTCTAAGATTTCACTCCACGCTGGGCTGGGGGGGAGGGGTGATTTCTCCGGGAGGGGGTGTTTCAGATCGAAAGAGCCACTTCACAGTCCTTCCTCCCCTCCGAAGTGAGTTTTTAGACTACCCGGAGGGCATGGGGAAACTCGGGCAGCCTCGCGCAAAGAAAGACACCCCCACCCCTCTCCCCACAACACACACACACGAGCGCGCGCGCGCGCGCGCCGCCTTGACTAGTGTCTGACCGATTTCCAGGGTCACAGCGCCAGGGGGCCTGGCCAGCCTCGGAAATACCACCAAGCGGTGGACTGTGACTCCGAAGCAGGGCTGGACAGTGGTTCCTCCTCCCGTGCTCTTAGCTGAGTACTTTGCAAGTACTCTAACTTTACAGATCAAGAAACTGAGGCATCCAGAAAGGTCAGTCAAGTAACTCAGAGTCACCCAGCTAATTAAATGACTTAGTGGGAATTTGAACCCAGGTCTCCCAGGGTCCAGGGTGGTTAAACATTATGCTATAAATGTTCACCTTGGATAAAGTACAGACCCATCTACAAAACTTAGTGTTTACTTGAGAGCTATATGTACTGCATATTGCATTGTGGCTAGCACATAGCAGGCACTCAATAAATATTAGTGGAATGAATGGGTGTCTGAATAAATGATTGACAGAATCATTGATGGCAAGTGGTTTTAGAGAAAACCGCCCCAACCATTGTTCTTCTACGAGGATTGTTTTACCTTAATACAATCTCTAGCTGTTTTTTGAAGGTTTGCAGGTAACAGGAAACTTACTCAAAATACATATTAACCTCCCACCTCTACGCCCCAGCCAATCAGCATGGCAGCACTTGAACTTGCTGAGGCACATACCCAAAGTAGCTTTTACTTGGTCTCAGCCATTTTTTCCCCACCCTGTTCCTTCTCTGTAGGGCTTCTGCTCAGGGTCAGGCAGACTGGAACTGCATTTGAAGTGATTCTGAACATACAGCAAGGAAGAGAGGAGTGTACTCCCACCAGACATGGCTCATTGGCTTCCCTTCCACAGCCAGGTGGGGGTGGGGTGGGGGTGGGGCGGTGTAGGGTAGGGAGAGCATGGCTTGCAACTTAGTGGTTAGTTTTTGAAGGACCACGTAAGGAACATCACCATCCCTGCAGCTTGCTTCGGAGTTGCAGTCCTCACCAGATGTGAGGTCACATCTCTCAGAAGGCAGTCATCTATCTTAACCAACAGCTCTGGGATGCTGGTCAGTGGGACCACATCTACAATTTGGAGAGCTGCTGCTGTGCTCAGTACTGTCCCAACCTTTCTGGTGGCCCATGAGAGGATGCAATTTTTAAAAATTGTACATTTAGATAATTTAGTAGAACGTACATCCATACTGTATTATTATCTTTCTCCCCTTCATTTTCCAAACCCAATCAGTTGTCCCTTCTGTCACTAATTGAACAATCTGAAATGAAGACAAATTTCACTTCGGGTTACCTGAAAGTAAACTTCTTCCTTTTCAGTTTGAGTCCTTCGACATCTGTTGAGTGATTGCCTCTGTGATATAAGTCACAATATTAGGCAGAACATAGAGGAGGAAAAACGTCTGGTCTCTGTTTCTGATTATTAATATAGTCTGTTCTCCTTTCCCCCCCTTCTTTCCTCTCTCTTCCCATCCCCCGCTCTTTCTGACAGTTGTCTCTTTTGCTCATGTTCCTACCATTATTTATCAAGAAATGAAAATGTTTATTTCCTCTCTAAGTAACAATCCAATCCTGATTATAAGGCTGGGGTTTTGGCTGCCTCTATTACAGTCTGGTCTGGATGACCAGCAGGACCCTGTGGCCTCAGCCTGTGGCTAGCCAAGGTTAGAAGCATCAGATGATTTCCAAGGAGGCCACAGGCCTCAATCTGACTTGGCCTGATGGTAGCTGAGAACAGCCTTGCCGAAACTCATGTACCTCTTGTGTAGGGGGGGACTGGTGACCAGTGATGCTGCACCAGAGGTTCAGGATGCTAATTTGATTTATTATCTGTGTATAGCCTGGGGAGGAGAAAAGGCTCATAAAAGTGTTCTAGGCTGGTCATTCTGAATGTGAGCATTTATTTATCTGCAAAGCTACTGAATGTCCCTGCAGGAAGTCACGGGTGCAGCAATCCCTGACTGCACAGACAAAAGTCTCCCTTTTACACAGGCTGCTTTTATTGTTTCCAACAGCTTTGTGCTCTCCCTGGGGGAAGAGGAGCGTCACATAGCGAGATTTCTTCCTCTTTTCTCACGCTGCAGAGGAAGTGATGTTGTGGCATTAACTCGGCCTGTGAACCACATCAGAGACAGAGTTGGGGAAAGAAAAGCATGGTGCAGGGTGGCATTCCTATGGCCTTCTTCCTCCAGGCCCCAAGGAACCCCACCCTGGGTCTGAGTGTGGGGATGGCATGCACACGCACATAGCTGGCAAAAAGCAAGAGAAGCCATACCTGGGAATCATCCCCTGGGTACAAGGGGCTCCCAGGGGGATGGATGCTCCTAACCCTTGAGCCTGCTTCTCATTAGAAATAAAGGCCCCAAAGGACTTCTGGAGCACTTCTCATTTATTCTTCATTCATTCATCGGACAACATTTAGAGATTACCCACTTTGCGCCAGGCACTGTGCTAGGCCTGGGTAAATGCAATGGTAAGCCAAAGACATGGTCCTTGCCCTCATGGAGCTTACAGTCTGCTTTGCTTGGCACACAGAAGATTCAGGATATGGTCCCAACCATCAAATTCTGTAGGTCCTACCTTCTTTTTTTAAAAAAAAGATTTTATTGGGGAGTTGGGGAAGGGGAACAGCGCTAGGGAATCGGGGGAAGGGGAACAGACAAGTTGCTGTCCTTTTGTTCTTCAGT